>NC_090649.1:33797705-33977705 GCF_040937935.1 Hyperolius riggenbachi
CTACAATGCTAGAAAATTTGCCATTGCTAAGCAATTGCCCTTTGAAAAGATGTGAGATTTTGGAAAGTGAAATAGGGAGCCAATGAAAGCCTATGGGGGATTTTACTACTTTTGCACCCCTGTAACTCTGGTTTGCAGAGATGTAGGGAACCCATCTTTGGAGCCCAAGTCTAACAATATGTCTTCTACCTGCATGAGACATTTCAGATTCAGACGTTGCTAACGGCCATGGCTGCAATTTATGTACGTCAGACTCGCCACCATTGAAATTGCCCAAATAAACAGGATTTTGTGACCCTAGCCTATGACCTCTTCGGCCTAGGGGCCCGAACCTCACCAGTCATGATCCCCCTAAGGGTCCCTACAATGCTAGAAAATTTGCCACTGCTGAGCCATTGCCCTTTGAAATGGTGTGAGATTTTGGAACTGTAAATAGGAGGCCCAATGAAAGCCTATGGGGGATTTTACCAATTTTGGACCCCTGTAACTCTGGTTTGCAAAGATGTAGGGAACCCATCTTTGGAGTCCAAGTCTAACAATATGTCTTCTACCTGCATGAGACATTTCGTGAGATTCAGACGTTGCTAACGGTCATGGCTGCGATTTATGTACGTCAGACTCGCCACCATTGAAATTGCCCAAATAAACACGTTTTTGTGACTCTAGGCTATGACCTCTTCAGCCTAGGGGCCCGAAACTCACCAGTTATGATCCCCCTAACAGTTCCTACAATGCTAGAAAATTTGCCACTGCTGAGCAATTGCCCTTTGAAAAGATGTGAGATTTTGGAACTGTAAATAGGAGGCCCAATGAAAGCCTATGGGGGATTTTACCAATTTTGGACCCCTGTAACTCTGGTTTGCAGAGATGTAGGGAACCCATCTTTGGAGCCCAAGTCTAACAATATGTCTTCTACCTGCATGAGACATTTCGTGAGATTCAGATGTTGCTAACGGCCATGGCTGTGATTTATGTACGTCAGACTCGCCACCATTGAAATTGCCCAAATAAAGAATCAGAATCAGAAATATTTTAATCGCCAGGCACGAATGGGTCGTGCTCGGAATTGGGTTTGGCACATACCATTGCTCAGCAAAGGGTTCAAAGGTATAGCTAACAGAAGGCATAAATAATAACAATAGGCATAAACAGGAGTGCAAATTGATAAACAGGCAGGACTGCAGATTGATAACTAGTTATAGCATGAGTGCAAGTTAGAATGAATCGCACAGAGTGCAGTTGCAAACATAAAAGTTACTTCCGGTACTGGGCTGAAGATGAGTGCGATTATTCGCAGGAGGACAAGTTAATAACTGAGGAAGGGCAAGGTGCCATTCAGTTCACAGCGGTGGAGCGGGCGGGATGACCCGGATGGAGTTCAGGAGGTTGACAGCAGAGGGGAAAAAGGAGTTCCTGTGCCTCGAAGTTTTGGTGGCAATGGCCCGAAACCTCCGGCCCAGAGGGAGCCGGCTGAAAAAGCAGTGACCAGGGTGAGAGGGGTCACCGGCAATCCTCATTGCTCTGGAGCATAGTCTGGAATTGTGGAGGAGGTCAAGCGAAGGGAGAGGTCAAAATAAACAATGAAAGCCTATGGGGGATTTTACTACTTTTGCACCCCTGTAACTCTGGTTTGCAGAGATGTATGGAGCCCATCTTTGGAGTCCAAGTCTAACAATATGTCTTCTACCTGCATGAGACATTTCTTGAGATTCAGACGTTGCTAACGGCCATGGCTGCGATTTATGTACGTCAGACTCGCCGCCACCATTGAAATTGCCCAAATAAACAGGTTTTTGTGACCCTAGGCTATGACCTCTTCGGCCTAGAGGCCCGAAACTCACCAGCCATGATCCCCCTAACAGTTCCTACAATGCTAGAAAATTTGCCACTGCTGAGAAATTGCCCTTTGAAAAGATGTGAGATTTTGCAAAGTGAAATAGGGAGCCTAATGGAAGCCTTAGCAGAATTCAGCACTTTTGCACCCCTATAATTCTGGTTGGTTATCATCACCCGTCCGCGCCATCCGCGCCGTCCCATTCATTCCCCCATGGCTCCTGCAGTAGTACCGGCCCCGGTCGGGTCCCGACTCCCGACCCCTCCGAACAGGTCGGGTTCTCATTCCCTCCTCAATATGGCCGCCACAGATTGCCGCGGCTACGCAGTCCGCGCAGACGCGATTGCACCTGCGCAGCTCTAGGGCCTCCTTCTGCCGCGTCATCAATATGCGTGCATACATCGGACGCATCGGGAGGAGGACCTAGAGCTGCGGAGCCGCAATCGCATCTATGCGGACTGCGCAGCCGCGGCAATCTGTGGCGGCCATATTGAGGGGGGAATGAGAACCCGACCCATTTGGAGGGGTCGGGACCCGACCGGGGCCGGTATTACTGTGGGTGCCATGGCGGAATGAACGGGGGCGGGGGGGGGGCGCAGATGGCGTCCTCCATGGATCTGGATTATGAAAAGGTATTAAACTTTTTTCACATATGTATATAAAAAATATTTATCATATATATATATATATATATATATATATATATATATATATATATATATATATATATATATATATATACAGTATATATATATTTTTTATTATTATTTTTAAGTGTGGGAAATCTGAAAAAAAAATGACGTGGGGTCCCCCCTCCCGAGCCTCTGTAACCCCTTGTCCCCCATGCAGGCTGGGATAACCAGAATGCGGAGCCCCGGCCCTATGAACTTTTCTCCTGCATTTTCTCCACTAAAACCCACGCATGCACAGAGCCGTGATGACGCGAGGCGGCCGACGTGATGACGCATTGCGTCGAAGAGCCGGCCGACACCAGGCCTGGATGTCGCCGGGTGACGCGGATAACGGGGGGCCCGGCGGAGGCTGAACAAGAAGAGCCAGGAGGACGCCGCGGGATCTCGCCGCCTAGGGTCAGCTGGAAGAAGCCCCAGGTTAAGGGGCTTTGCAATTAACCATTAAAGTCGGCGGGGGAATATTTTCCCACCGTCAGAAGGAGAATTTACATTGAAACTTTAAAATTGATTTTCTCAAAAACTATAAAGTCTTTTTGAAAAATTTTCTTTTCCTCTTATTCCCACTGTTCTTCGTAACATTTTCTGCAAGTTTGGGGTTTCTAGCTTTTTAAGCAGCTTTGCTATTAACTGCTAAAGTCGGCGGGCGCTTAATTTTCCCACGGTCAGAAGGAGTTACTTTAAAAGTGATTTTCTCAAAAATTATAAGGTATTTTTGAATGTTTTTCCCCCTCTTGTAGTCACTGAAAGATCTCAGGTGTTAGACACCTTGAAACATCTTTTCCATCACTTTTCTGGCCAGCATAAATGTTTCTAGTTTTCAAAGTTCGCCTCCCCATTGAAGTCTATTGCGGTTCGCGAACTGTTCGCGACATCTCTAATTACAGGTGGTCAGTATCACATTGTACTTCATTGCCTTGTTAATTTCATCATACACAGCTTAGGGAACAAACTGGTAGTTATCGATTATTGCCTAATTGGAAATTGACTAGTAGAGATGGGCTACAATCAAAATTTGCATATTAGGAATTTCACAAAAAATGTTTTCACAAGATACAAATTTTTGATAAAATCAGAGCTTTCTTGAAAATGTGTTTTTGATAGTACTTTTTTCAACAACTTTTGGGTACTTTTTCAATTATATGTTGGGAAGTTATTTTAAAGAGAAGATGAACATTATCTCCTAGGAGATAACTCAGGAAAAAAAAGTAAATTGTATATGGGCTGTACATGTTAGGGTAGGAGGTTAGGCTAAGATCATGACAGATAGGGCCATATCCTATGAACCTCCTGCATTTTCTCCACTAAAACCCACGCATGCACAGAGCCGTGATGACGCGAGGCGGACGACGTGATGACGCATTGCGTCAATAACCAGGAAGAGCCGGCCGACACCAGGCCTGGATGTCGCCGGGTGACGCGGATAACGGGGGGCCCGGCGGAGGCTGAACAAGAAGAGCCAGGAGGACGCTGCGGGATCTCGCCGCCTAGGGTGAGCTGGAAGAAGCCCCAGGTGAGTGTATTCTTTTAAATTCGGGCACTCCTCGGAGTCCCTTTAAGAATAACTGACATAAATGAACTTTTGTATGAAATTCTAAAGTTTTTAGTTTCACCTGTATTGTTATGAATGGGTGAATTTTACTCTGTGGTTAGGAATTACCATTTTTCTAATTTTGTTCATTGGGGAAAATAATTCACTGTGGTTATCTCAAATGTATTTATTAAAATTATAGCTTGTATTTTCTGTGTTAATTAAGCTCTAAGGAGAATCTCTCATGTAAAGCAGAAAAATATTTATATGGTCAGGTAGAAGGGCAATAGAGGGGGTGAAGGAGGAGATGTCTTCTTATGCTGTTGCTCTTTGTATGATCACTCAGTCTGAAACATGTATCATCTTAACATCAACTTTCCTTCTTGCCACGGATTTGCTAGGTAATAAAAATAAAATGTTGTAAAAGGAATTCCCTTTAATGGGTAACTGATGAAGTTAAATCATCACAAACAATGGTTCGCATGACAGTCGGGGGGCCCCTAGTCTCTCTCACTGGCTGGGGCCCCAAACCACCATACGATACCCAGAGGGAAGTGCTGGTGGGCCCTGGACCTCTCACCCCCAGGGAATTCACCTCCACTGCCTCTGAACTGAATGCTACAAAACACACAATTTGCTCACTCCCAGCTAAAGCAATTTCCTACCTTGATTTGGTCAGCCGGCGCCAGTCAGCCAATCAGGTGTACTGTCATACACCCTTTGCCTGCCGTACCAAATCTAGCAGGAATTGCATAAATTAGGTAGCATTCAGGTGGGAGGCTTCGGTTGGACGTAATCATAAATTACATCTTTTACAGGCAAAACATTTTTTTTGCCCCTTCCAGGGTGCGGTTGACAGGTGAGTTGTTACGGAGGAGACCGTGAAAAACATTGTGGGGGATGTGCCTACACGGGGCATCCCTGTAAAAAGATGTAATTTACAATTACGTCCAACCGAAGTCTCCCACCTGAATGCTACCTAATTTATGCAATGCCTGCTAGATTTGGTATGGCAGGCAAAGGGTGTATGACAGTACACCTGATTGGCTGAGTTGCGCCTGCTGACCAAATAAAGGTAGAAAATTGCTTTAGCTGGGAGTGAGCAAATTGTGTGTTTTTTAAAGTTAAATCATGCAAGCTTTCAGGGATCTAGTCTCCTTCTTCAGGCATATTTCCAGATGTTAGCTGAACTGAAGTAAAACACTGTATGCACGTAAATAGTAAACATAAAGATGTACAATTGTCATCTTGGTATTCACTATTTACTTGTATACAGTATTTTACATCAGCTAACATTACTTTTGAGCACCGGAGAGGTTGCCTTGGCACAACCACTGCTCTGTCTCTCTGTTTTTATTATTACTTTAATCACCATTTATTGGTTTATTTTTATTTTTTCCATTCCGGCTTTTTTTTGTGCCTCACCCAATTCTGAACAAGACCCAGTCTTGCCGGAGAATAAATCTGATTCTTATTTTGATTCTGAAATATGCCTGAAGAAGGGGACTGGATCCACGAAAGCTTGCATAATTTATCAGCTGGCCATTAAAAGGTATTACTTTTACAAAACTTTTTTTCTTCTACCTACATAATTCATTAGGCTAGCACATTGAAGAAACTCTTTTTGCACAGATTTGCTATAAACACATACAAGTAGTACACCACAAATGTTTTTGCAATATAATGTTATTAAATACTAAATTTTTCCTTTTCAGCCATACATTTTCAAACTGAACTGTAAGAACACACTGAGCTTATCTTGCAGCCACTATTCTGTACTGTGTGTTTCACTGCAGTTAACCCAGGTAATTCCCTGTCCTTTATGAGTATTCAGATGTAAAAAGCAGACCGTTTTGTTAGTTATTTTCCACACCTGATGAACTGGCAACAACACGGTCTCTCCCAGGCCCATATGCAATTACATTTTTTACCTGAGCTTTCTCAGAGGTGACATTTTCACAACATGGAAACAGGGGCATATCTAGGTAATATAGATCCTATGGCAAACAATGAAATTGTGCCCCCCCTCTCCTGGTCAGAGCCCCCTTCCCCTCTAAAAATAGCATCCTTTCTCATGTGTGTAGTGATGCTCTGGGAGACATCTCAAGCTCACTCCAACCTGAATTATCGCAAATTCTTTCTGTTTTAAGAAAGCAAACTTTTGTTTTTCTTCTCATGTACATGTATTATAGTTGCCTATGAACTTCAGCAGTATCCTGGTTTGGGGACTGCTGTAGTTCCTTTTTTGGAAATATCTCTTCTTATCTCCTCTCTGTCCTCTTTTCTTATACCAAGCCAAGTGCGCCCTACATACATAAATGAAGTAGTCATGTTCCCTATATAACAGAATTAATCTGATCTGAGGGCTGAGTGATGGGGAGACATGGGGCAGGCATGGTACCCACGGTTCTGTGGCGGCCACGGCATGTGCCATGCCTGATCCCTCTAGATACGCCTCTGCATGGAAATAAAATTCATTTATACACCAGCAAGTAAAAAAAAAAAAACTAAAAATAATTTTAATAGTACCTTTTCACCTACTTTTTGGTACATTTTCAAGTCCAAAGTGCAGAAACAAAAAAAAATGTAAATGCAAGAGGAAAAAGTATCTCCTAGGAGAAAACTCAGCTGAATTGAATATGGGCCCCGGTCTAACAACCTGTTTTAGAATCATGATGAAGGGACTTTGTTGTTGTGTGCTTAGAATCAAGGTAAGCGGATTGAAATAATGTTTGGTATTATTCCTAGCAATGGCTAAAATCAACAAACGTGGGATTTCAATGTTAATGTTTGCTGTGAATGGTCAGAGACAACTTCTTGTGCGTACATCCAAGGATATAGGAATACATGCATGTAAAGCACCAAGGTATGACAATAATCTGTGTCACTATTTGGCTCTTCAAAAAAAATAAATAGAACTTTCATTAAAGTAGCATAAAACTCTGATATAACATTTAAAACAAATGTGTTTCCTACTTTTTATTGCTCACAAAGTTGCCATATTTGTTTTTGTCTGTCTACAAATTACAAGTTCCCAAAGTACAGTTTATCGACTCTGAAAGCTGCCATTGCTTAGCTGCTGTATTTATACATTAAAATCTATCTAGTTATCACTTCTCAGCTCAGTAAACTTCAGTTTTGGCAGTTTACTAATGGGGGGGGGGGGGGGAGCTGAATTCTGTAACTGCAATAACGCAGGAGTGCCACTTCTGTTAGTGCACTTTTTGATACTAAATAGCATTTACTGGTTAAAGGGGCACTATAATGAAAATTCTGGAGAATTAAGATATCTATTTTCACATACATACACTTGCCACAGAGTAAATGCACTGTCATTGTTTTTTTGGTTTTTTTTTTGCTCCCTAAATTACTATCTGAAGTCAGCAGAAGTAACACCTGGTCTCCCAGAATGCTTTGGGTTTACAGTTCTGCATAGGCTAAACATCACTGAAAAGGTGGGATGACATCTGTATGTACTCTGTTTAGGGCTGTCGAAGATAGCAATGCTACATTAAGCACAATATTAATATTAAGAATGTGAATAATAATGCTATTTCCTGATTGCAGATGTGCAAAATGAAAAAAAAATGAAAGCTAAAGTTTATTTGCCATAAATTCCTCTTTCAGTAATTAATGAAAACTATTAAAATCTGAGCCCTTGGGAAAATAAAAATAAAGTTACAAGATATCTCTATTCCCTGTTAACTACCAGCAGCACAGAAATAAGCCAACGTGTAATTTCAAACATGGACTTCACAAACCAAACGATCTTGAAGGAATTTATCCTACTAGGCTTTTATCAGAGCAAGCAAGTTTCTATAATATTTTTCCTGGCATTATTTCTGATATATATTTTTACTATTTTTGGAAACAGTTTTCTAATCATAACTGTGATCGTTTGTCCCCAACTTCATCTCCCCATGTACTTCTTCCTCTGCAATCTTTCATTCATAGAGTTATTCTTCTCAATGTGCTTCCTCCCAAAAGGGATGATGGACATGCTATCCAGAAGAGGAACCATATCCATCACTGGTTGCATGGTACAGATGAACGTTGGCACATTCTTGATGGGTACGGAGTGCTTGCTCCTAGCAGTGATGGCGTATGACCGTTATGTGGCCATATGTTCCCCCTTGTACTATCACATCATTATGAGCTGGAAAGTCTGTAGGAACATGACCATCATCATGTGGGTGGGGAGCTTCTTTATGTCCGTTGGGCCCTCCTTTATAAAGCCTCTGGTGTTCTGTACAAAAAACAAACTGGACCATTTTGTTTGTGAGGTTCTGGCTCTTCTAGAGCTAGCGTGTGAAAATGTTGTTTTTTACAAAATTGCTATTGTTATTGTGAGTTTGTTCACACTTGTAGGACCACTAGTGTTTATTGTGGTGTCTTACATTCTTATAGTCATATCAGTATTAGGAATCCGATCTACCGATGGAAGATCTAAAGCTTTTTCTACATGTGCTTCACACCTGGCCGTAGTCTGTATGTTTTATGGAACGAGTATAACCATGTATACAGGGCAAACCGAAAGCTTTTCTTCGGATCTGAAATATATTTCCATTATTTATGGCATTGTCACCCCCGTGTTAAACCCTTTGATCTATAGTTTAAGAAATAATGATGTGAAAGAAGCATTTCACAAAATATTGGCCAAGAAGTCATTTGTAATCATGTAATTCACTTATGTTATATTCCAACTTCAAATTACAATATTAGAAGGTTGTGCTACACTAACCACCATAAACCAAGAGACAACTGAAAGGTTTGGGTCAGTAAATGATTTGGATCACCTCCTTAATGCCATATAATTAGTGTTGCTTGGATACCCCCAATCACGAATTCGAGTAAATCTGGCCACGGCAGAATTGAAATCTGGATATGCCGTGATCGTGATGCGGATTTGAATCGGAGCTCCGGATTCTACTCAGATTTTAGCCATGATTACATGTAGAATCCGTGATCATGCCCGTGATTATTGATTTCACTTTTGACATTAATTCATGCTACAATCACCAAAATTGCATGGATTATATAGGTGATCAGTGGCTATAACTTCCTTTTTTTTCAAAAAGACCTAATAGTTTTTGAGAAAATCGATTTTAAAGTTTCAAATGAAAAAGTATGTGTGATGAAAGCCCACCAAAACCCGCCAACTTTAGCGGTTAATAGCAAAGCCCTCTTACTTACTAGATATATCAAATTTGCAGGATATGTTAAAGGGAACCTTAACTGTAGAAAAAAAGAGTTTTACTTACCTGGGGCATCTACCAGCCCCCTGCAGCCATCCTGTGCCCTCGCAGTCACTCATGGCTCCTCTGGTCCCCCGCTGCCAGCTAGTTCCGTTTTTGCTGACTGGGAGTCGGCCGGCCGGCCGCCATGCGTATGTTTTTTTTACGCATCCCTGCTGGTGCAGGAAGCTATTGCAGACATTAACATGTACATTTTTACGCGTTATGTGTGTAATGTGTAAAATTACGCATTACACACGTAACGCGTGTCGGCCGGGCACCATGTGTACGTTTTTACGACTTCCAGTCGGCAAAAATGAAACTAGCTGGCAGCGGGGGACCAGAGGAGCCATGAGTGACTGCGAGGGCACAGGATGGCTGCAGGGGGCTGGCAGATGCCCCAGGTAAGTAAAACTCTTTTTTTTTTACAGTTAAGGTTCCCTTTAAGTAGTACAGTGGAAACAAGGGGAATTTTTTTTTCAAAAAGAGCTTATAGCTCATGAGAAAATCAATTTTAATGTTTCAAAGGAAGTTTCAAAGGAAAAAATATATACATGTAAATGCAGTAAATACATTAACTGTCATTTACTGCATTCAAATGTATACTATTTTCTTTTGAAACTTTAAACTTGATTTTCTCAAAAATGATAAAGTCTTGTCCCCACTGTTCTACTTAACAAATCGTGCAAATTTGATGTTTATATTGTGTAAGGGGGCTTTGCTATTAACCGCTAAAGTTGGCGGGTTTTGGCGGTTTTAATCACGGCCGTGATCACAGCTAAATCCATGATCATGAGCTGGATTTGGACCACGATCACGAGTGCATGCAGAACTGAATCCGTGATCGAGAGGCGATCACGAATTCGGATCATGATGTCGTATAGTGAAAAAATGCTTGTGAATCATGGCTTTTCCGTGATCACGAGGTCCCGATGAGCATCACTACATATAATTGAATAATAGAAGCAGCGCTTCATAAACTCTATTCACAGATTACAAGTAAACAACTGTCCCAAGACACACAACTCAATTGCCGTCTTCTGCTATGCAGTCCCTGCAGTTCTCTTGCATGAAAGGGTAAACACCTTGGGTGATAGGAGAATAGAGATAGGAGCCTCCACCACACCTGGTACTTTGAGAAACACCAATCACCATAGAACTATAGCCAGGTCTAATCCCACACTGGAGCACTTAAGGGCTACCCTCACTCAGGGGAGTAACTACAAAACATGAGACCCCCAAACAAAACTTTGATGTGGCCCCACCAATGTTCACACCCTTTCTCTTATGACTCTCACAGCCTGGGGGCCCATCTTGCAAGAACTTGCACAAAACAAGTGTGGACATCATAAATGACACAAAAAGATGATTTTGTAGCCACAAAAAAACTGATCTGAAGAATGGACCCCTTTAATGAAGGGAGGGAGGTAGTATTTGGGGCCCCCTTAAAGCTCTGGGCCCCCCTGCAGTCACAGGAGCTGCTCCCCTGTAGCTATGCTCCTGCCCCCACCTCCCCAGGTCTGTGAAGTGGAACACAGGCTTGCTCTCCTTTTCAATTTAGACACCCTCCATCAAAGCAATCAAAACTGGATCCATCCATGTTAATACCTCAAATTCCTCCCACAGTGTAAAATATTTCAATGTTTTATTAAAATATATAAAAAGCTTGTGCACTCACAGTTTATACTTTAAAACAACAGCTTAGAGTAATTTAGAAGGGCTCTTACCCGTATGCTGGCCACCGGTGGACTTTCTGTACATGTCCTCATTGCCGGACTGGCACAGCCCACCTTCACCTCCAAGGAAATTGACCAAACTGAGGTATTTTGGCCAGCAAGGTTCACACCTCTGTGCACTCAGAAATGTCTTGTCTTCTCCCCCTATTCCCTGTTACAGCCACAGAAAAATGTCAAAAAAGGAAGGGGCAGTCTACTGTGATTACCCCCCCTTTGATACCAGCCTCCAACATGCCCCTTGCCCACCTCTTTGCCACCCATTGATATTGCTCCAGCTCCTTGCGCATGCTCAGTACAGCCTACCGCTTGTGCATGAGCGCGCATTCGGGAACAGAAGGAGTGCTGACATGGAAGTTTTTCCAGGGTCAGTGCCATTTAAAAATGGAGGTGCCATTCTTTCGACAGGAGTCATGGAAGAATGGGAAAACAGAGAGGAAAATTAGTGGCTGCAAAAATCAGCAGGAGGTGAATGATCGATTCATACATTTCTTGTCACTGTTAGTGTCTGGGTCAGTTGTCCTTTAATGAAAACCTGAACTGAACATTAAAAGTCAAAATAAGCATACACAAGTCATACTTACCTTCCATGTAGTCTACTCCTCAGTGTCTTTCTCCTGTCCCGCGTCCTGTTTGTTCACTGTGATCAAGGGAATTTTCCGTCCTCCATTTTGAAAATGGCCATTACCCATAACAGCTTTCTGGTCAGCACACAGTAAAACTGTAACATCTCCCACTTGAGCCATAGGGAAACATAGACATTACCTGGTACATCAGTTTTCCTCTCAGCTATAACTGACAGCAACTGATATTTTACTGACAGCAACTGATATATTTCAGATCTGACAAAATATTGTCAGAACTGGAAGCTATTATTGTCAGAAGAAAATGGTGAGCTTCTGAGAGGAACTGATGGCAAGGTAACTATGTAATGTTCATTTGAAGTTACCTCATGTGTTTATTTTAAATATTTTTACTCAGTACAGGTTCTCTTTAAAGAGAAACTCCGACCAAGAATTGAACTTTATCCCAATCAGTAGCTGATACCCCTTTTTATATGACAAATCTATTGCATTTCACAAACAGACCATCAGGGGGCGCTGTATGACTGATTTTGTGCTGAAACCCCTCCCACAAGAAGCTCTGAGTACCGTGGTACTCTGGGCAAACTGCCACAATGTAACAATGTTCACAGACAGGAAATGGCTGTTTACAGCAGTCTCTAAGGGCCCTTTCACACCAGAGGACTTTTTCGGCATTTTAACGCCACAGCTGAAGTTGGCGTTTTCTAAGGTAAAATGAAAGTCCATAGACTTTCATTTTACCTTTCACATCTAACTGGGCGTTTTGGAGCGTTGCGTTTCAACGCTCCCAGGAGCTTTTTCAGGGCTGTTTACAGCCGAAGTTGGCTGTTGGCGTTTCAATGATAGTCAATGGAAAACGCCAACTTCAGCATTTTCAAAGCGTTTTCAAAGCGTTTTACAGCTGACTTGTTCACTTATTTTTATAGAAAAAAAAAAGGACGTTTTCATATGAGCTGTAAAACGCTTTGAAAACGCTTTGAAAACGCTATGTATTGGCGTTAAGCAAAAGGCTGACTTTCAGCCTTTTCTACCGCAGCCTCTAGTGTGAAAGAGCCCTAACAGCCAAAACAGCTAGCAGCAGCTACATAACCTGCCCACAGTAAAAATGTCACCATGTAATAAATGTCAGAATGTAAATCGGGGAGAGGAAAGATTTTACAATGAGCAAACACTGACTAAATCATTTATACATATTTATTGTAAAAATGAAGCACTTTTTTTACTACATTATTTTCACTGGAGTTCCTCTTTAAAGGCTGGCTGTAGTCTAATGCATGCAAATGTACACTTGCAAAAATCAATGTCCAATGTTTACTATAATGTTTAAATTAGTGTCTTTAGATGTTAGACATTTTTGCTCATGGACATTTCTGGTAATTAGTCATGGCTAACATTTGTCTTCATTATTTTTGTAAAAAATAAATAAATATATATATCATGTACCACTCCAAAATCTGTTTGACCCCTTATCCTCCTTTAAGGTTTATACATAAACTTGTCCAGGAAGTCCCAGTTTGGGCCTCCGCTGCCTGAGCAATACTAACCCGCATGGTTCTTTGATAGGTACTAAACAAAACAAAAAAAAGTATATTTGTGTGGTGGTGTGTGGTGCAAACAGGCATCTGTGGGGGAGGGGAGCCTTCTGCAAAGATTTCTTGAAGAAGACCCTCAAAGTTTATAATGATAAGATCAGAAATTGAGACTTTTTTAATAGATACATTTGTTGGTACATTATAGCTCACTGAAAAAAAAATGTTTTATGTCTCCTGAAAAGTGTTTGACCAGAAAACAATTGTCCAATTATGCCGTAATGCCTCATGTCATGTTATGGAGAAAAGAGTGTAAAAATAGACAGTATTCCTTATGCTACAAACATACTCTAAAGTGACCTGGACACATTTGTTGATCCCCTAAAATAGATCATATGTAACTGAATAAAGAGGGCCATAAACTGTACAATGTTTTTGCCCAATTTGACATTTAGTTAGACTAAACATCTAATCATTTGTAAATTGAAGGAGATTTAAACATTTGCAATGGATATAACTATATCGATATTAAGGGCAAAAATTGATGTAAAGATGGAACCGCAATGTTGTAAAATGGTATCAGTCCTAATGGCGATCCTGATATCGATCACAAGCAAAATCAAATAGTGTGTGGCCAGTGTTGTCATGGTCCACAAATGAAAAACTAAAGATTTTAAAGAATAATTTACCACTTGACTTGAGTATGTTTTGGAGTTGTGTTGCTGCATCTGATATGGAATGCCTTGAGTTTTTGCTGAGAAAAATTTAATCTCAAGACCATCTGGACATTTTGGAGCCAAATGTACTGTCCGGTGTCAGAATGCTCTGTCTACATTACAGTTCATGTATAGCGATGGTCATGTCAAGGAGAACGCATGGAAAAGCATGTGATTCCTTTGATCAGCTGATAGATTTGCAAAGCTCTGATTTGCTGTCATCACATCCTGCTTTAGCACATGATCCTGACTAGCAAATCAGAGACTTACTCATCAATCATCTAACTAAACTGATCACATGTTCCTCCATAAGTTCTCCTAGAGATGTCCATCACTAGTCATGGATCATCCAACAGGATAAAAATACAGAATACACAGATAAGAGTGTCCAAGAATGGCTAAAAATGGCTAAAAATAAAAGACTGGACTATTCCAAAGTGGTTTTATATGGGTCCTGATTTCAATTCAATAAAACAAATAAGGATTTCATTGAAACCTACAGCCACAAGATGGCACCTTTCAAACTTGAAAAAAATGTAGTCGTTTTCCCAGGCAGTGGTTCACACTACCTGTCGAAGTCTTTCTGTTAAATTAAAACTCTGAAACCAATTCCGTGTTTTGTTAAATACAAAATAAACAATGATTGGTGCCATTTATGTTTGTCAGTCTCAAGTTCTTTCTTGATTGTGGGTTCTTTATTTTTTGTAGATGATTATCGACAACTATGTCCATACCTGTAGATATAACTCTGCTAATCTTCCTCTATACTCATTTCCCTGCAAGAGGACTTTTATCAGGGCCCAGGGGGAAACCGTATTAAAGGAAGTAGGGGAGTAACAACAACCCAGGGGGTCCTTCAAAATTGTTATGGGCTCCTTGGGATCCAAACTCTTCTCCACCGTACCTGATCCCCTAAACCTGTAAGGACCAGGTCCTCCTACCTCTCCCAACGTGCATGCAGAGTAGTGTAGGGAGCAGGGTGATATTTACCTGCTCTAGCGCTGCATATCTCCTCCGTGTTTCACCCCCAAGAGTGCTTCGGAAGGGGAAGAAGGGATTTCTGCCTCTTCTGCAGAGGCGATGAAGTCCCATGTCCATGGGTGTAGCCCTCGTGTGCTATACCAGCCTGTATGCAGGATAGAGGGGATAAAAGACATGAGATGAGTTTGTACATTTTATTTAAAAAAAATATTAAAACATAATGACAGAAATGAAAATAATAACTTCCAATACAGTTTGTTTAGCAGTAGGTTATAAGTGATGTGTTGTGCTGAAAAAAGTTTGTCAAAAGCTATAAACATTGCCCATTAATATGCCTAAAACAGCATCTTCATGCATAAAGTGATTGTTTTAGTGCACTGGGTAAATTAACCATTTCAGCCCGCAGGTATTTTTCACCTTATGGACAAGAGGAATTTTCACATTTCAGCGCTCCTACCTTTCATTCCCCAATAACTTTATCACTACTAATCACAGCAAAAAGATCTGTACTTTGTTTTTTCTGCCACCAATTAGGCTTCTGTTGGGTGATACATTATGCTAAGAATTATTTTATTCTAAATGCATTATAATGGGAATAATAAGAAAAAAAATGGGAAAAAATGTCATTATTTCTCAATTTTCAGCCATTATAGTTTTAAAATAATACATGCTACCATAACTAAAATGCACACATTTTATTTGGCCATTTGTCCCGGTTATTGCAACATTAAAATGATATCCTTTGTATTATGTATAGTGACAATATTTTATTTGGAAATAAAGGTGCATTTTTTTTCAGTTTTACATCTGTCACTAATTTTTAGCCCATAATTTAATAATAATATACAATCTTGACATACATATTAAAACAAATATTCCCCAAAGTCAGTAGGTGTAATTTTACTATTTGGCCACTGAGTACTATACAATAAGTATGTTATAGGAAGTAATGCGTTGCTACAGTGTAACTAGGGAAGTGACACAGGCATCAATGGATGCCTGCGATCACGGTGGCCTAGAGGGGAGATTAATAAATGGGAACTTTATTCCCATTCATAAATCTAATGATCGGTTGCGCTAAGCAGTGGAAATCAGTGCAGGAGGAAGCGTGGTGGCTCTATTTAAGAATGGACACTGTTTTTGAACTAAAACAGTGTTCATTCTCGGCGGACATGTACGGATTGGCTCAGGGGACTTTTGTCCCCTGCAGCGAATCCCCTCTGTTTCCGGCAACATCACGATTGTGGGCATCTGCCCGCACGATCACCTGCACAGCCCCCCAAGCTGCAGGGATGTGACTATCGGATCCCTGCGGCCGTAACAGCTGCCACTGCGGACATGAGGTTCACGTCCCAGTGGCAGACATGGTAAAACTTTGCATGGGCATATCAAACATTAAATTAGAAATTGATTAAGCTGTGAAAGGAAACTGCTCCTAAGTTAAACAATTAAATGAAACAAACCTGCCCTTAAAGGGAAGGTTTGCGCAGACTATAAAAACAAACTGCGCTTACCTGGGGCTTCTTCCAGCTCCTGGCAGTCGATCGGTGCCCTCGCCGCCGCTCCCCTCCTTCCTGGCATCCAGCGGTGAAGAAACCGACCTCGCCAGGTCGGCTTCCAAGTCGGCTTCTATGCGCTCCACGACGGGGGTCACGTGGTGTAGGGACGTCATCGGGTCTCTACTGTGCAGGCGCAGAACTACTGCACAGTAGAGACCCGATGTGGTCACTTACACCACGTGACCAGCGCACATGAAGCCGACCCGGAAGCCGACCTGGCGAGGTCGGCTTCTTCACTGCTGGATGCCGGGAGGGAATATTTACATTGCTGCCATTCTTGCACTGTTAATGGCACAAGCCTCAAACCTGGTACAGTTGATCATTGGGTGACTAGGGTTCAATTTCAGAAAGGGGGTGGAGCCACAAACAGCCAATTAGATTTGTTTCATTCCAATGCAAATTATTGATGCCAAACACCGCAAAGCTCACAAACTTGGTAATTGAGTAATTGATTAATTGTGCGTTAGGGTTAGAAAAGTGGGCACAGCCAACACCAGCCAAATACATAAGCGGGCAACGCCGGGTCATAAGTGGGCGGAGACAATTACAAATTTTACTGGGAAAATGTAAACAGCAACCATTCTTACACTGTTAATGGTAGGGTTCTCAAACTTTGCACAGTTGGTTACTCGGTGACTGGGATTAATATTCAGAAAAGTGGGTGGAGCCTACAAAAGGCAATCAAAATTCACCTATTGATTTTTCAGGGGAATATTTCATTGCTGCCATTCTTGCACTGTTAATGGCACAAGCCTCAAACCTGGTACAGTTGATCATTGCGTGACTGGAGTTTACATTCATAAAACAGGGTGGAGCCACACACAGCCAATATTATTTGTTTCATTTTAATGCAGGTTATTGAGGCCAAAGACCGCAAAGCTCACAAACTTGGTCATTGAGTAATTGATTAATTATGTGTTAGGGTTAGGAAAAGTGAGCGCAGCTAACACCAGCCAAATACATAATCGGGCAATGCCGGGTCATCAGTAGGTGGAGACAAATGCAAATTTCACTGAGAAAATGTAAACTGCAGCAATTCTTACACTTTTAATGGTAGGGTTCTCAAACTTTGCACAATTGGTCACTGGGTGACTGGGATTAATCTTCAGAAAAGTAGGTGGAGCCTATAAAAGCCAATCAAAATCCACCTATTGATTTTGAAGGGAAATATTTAATTGCTGCCATTCTTACACTGTTAATCACCTGTACCTGATACAGTTGGCCATTGGGTGATTGGGGTTCAAATTCAGAAAAGGGGTGGAGCCACATCCAATCAGATTAATTTTATTTCATTGCAAATTATTGATGCCAAAGACCGCAAAGCTGATATACTTGGTCATTAAGTAATTGTGTGTTAGGGTTAGGAAAAGTGGGCAGAGCCAACACTAGCCAAATACATACCCGGGCAACGCCGGGCGTCCAGCTAGTATATAATCTTCCTTACACAGCTCTCCTGTGTCCTTCCATTAACCTTTATCTGCACGTTGTAAAAATCTGTAAACAAGGTCAGCACTACTATGTTAAAAATAGCTCTTTTTTGCAGACCCATAAAATGTACAGGAACTGAGCAGCCAATGCAGCTCTGTTTCTGTACTTTTAATCAACGATCAAAAAAGAGCTATTCTTTCAAAATTTTGGTGAAAACCATGTTATAGATCTTGTTTTTAACTCAGCAACACACATAGCGCTAAAGGTTTAACATGTGGTGCTCCTCTGGTATTAGTAACAGTAAAATTGCTGTGCCTTCCCTGCGCTCTGTCAAAATAAAGAAAATAGTTTTAAGTCTATATCTGTTTTTGTTTTTATTTTATGCAGAATGTCCTTCAGCTGAACGGAAATGTTTGGAAGTGTAATGTAAAGCATGGAGTTGAGGAACCACACCTTTCTAAAAGAATTTGTCCTTATCGGATTTTTTCAGGACATGCGCATTTCTATATCATTCTTTGTTGCTATATTTCTAATGTACATGTTCACTGTTTTTGGAAACATTTTTCTAATTGTCACTGTTATCATCAGTCCACAACTCCACCTGCCGATGTACTTTTTCCTCTGCAATTTAGCATTCCTTGACTTGTTTTACTCATCGTGTGCTCTTCCAAAAGGCTTAGTAGATATGTTATCTCAGAGAAGAACGATTTCTGTCATCGGTTGCATGGTGCAAATGAATACAGGCACATTTCTTGGGGCAACTGAGTGCTTGCTATTGGCGGTGATGGCCTACGATCGCTACATGGCCATATGCTTCCCTTTATATTATCAAGTCATTATGAACTGGAAAGTCTGTAGAACCATGGTCATCATCATGTGGTCAGCAAGCTTCTTTTTATCTGTTGTCCCGACCATTATAAAGCCTCTGATATTCTGTACAGAAAACAGATTAGACCATTTTGTTTGTGAGATGCTGGCGGTTCTAGAACTAGCATGTGGAAATGTGGTTTTCTATAGAATAACTATATTTATTGTGAGTTTCTTTACTCTTATAGGGCCACTGGTGTTTATTGTGGTGACTTACATTCTTATCATTTTATCCATATTAAAGATCAGGTCTTCTGACGGAAGAGCCAAAGCTTTTTCCACCTGTTCTTCTCATCTGATTGTTGTCTCCATGTTTTATGGAACTGGTATAACAATGTATATGGGCCAAACCAAAAGATTTTCTTCAGCTGTGAAGTATGTTTCTCTTGTATATGGGGTTGTCACTCCTGTGTCGAATCCTTTGATATACAGTTTAAGGAATAATGATGTGAAAGAAGCATTCAAGAAAATACTGATCAAGTGTTCACCATAAAAGAAACACACATATTGACTAAACATTGGAAAAGATGCATTTAATAGTTGCGGCTTGTTTCAAATTTATCTTAGAAACTATTAGCAATATAAGGGACACACTTGTTCAGTGCCAGATATCCCCAATACGAAGGGCATGGTAATTTCACTCTATTCCCTGAGAATGTATGATGCAGAGTACGAGCTCAGTTTTACACTTATGTTTTGCATTGAGATGCAGTGCGATGCTCCTGACACATCGCAACGCAAAAAAATTCAATCATACGACCCTGCGGAAGAGTATGTCGACAGGGTCTTATGCATAGCGCCACCCCCATATTTAGTGACTTATTACACACTCTGTTGTGTACACTTACAGTGTAAACCACAGCACAGCACACACACACAGAGATACACATAGCAGCTGCCTGCAGCAGCCCTGCAGCATACACTCTGACTGTCACTGAATAAAATCAAGCTAATTAACAATAGTGTAGTGATAGTGAAGGGGTTAATCACTAAACAGCTTTAGGTTTATCACTGTATACAGCACTTGCTAGGCCAGCAGCACTGGAGCATGTCTCTCAGTGAGCAGTCACAAGCAAGGACAAGATTTCACATCATGGCATCCCTCCTTAATATACAGGGGGGCCTGGCCAGGGTTCCTTTCAGTGATTGGGTGCAAGGGCTTAGGCTGGGAGCCCTGTTATTGGCTCAATGAGGTCAGGAGGGGCTGGCCAGGGTTCCCTTCTGTAAGTGGTTGCTAGGGCTTCTGCTGGGAGACCCTGGGAGCCCTGTGATTGGCTCAATGACGTCAGGGATGTCATCTCCTTAGTTACAGTATCTCAATAGTCGGATATCCATCGGATATCCATGGACATCCAAATTGCCAGCCAACTATCTGCAGATCTATCCGGATTTGCCCAGGAATCCAGATCAGAGGTCGGATAGCTGAAAAAAGTTCGGATATCCGGGTTACCCGGGTTGCTTGCCGTACCGCACTTTAGCCCTTACGCCAGATAAGATACACATTAGTTGTGAAACTCTCCATAGGTTTTCATTGCTTTTGCAGCCCCTTGGGGTAAAATAGGGTAATGCAATGCATGTTTAAGCTGCAGGTGTAAAAGGGGCCTCAAAAGAAAAGATTCTGGTGCTCCTGCTCTTCCCACAATCTAAAATATGCTGTGCCTCCAGCTGTCCTTTAGCCAGAACTCTCAAAATGGCAGGCACAACAACTCAACAGCCACATGCATTTGTCATCCAAACTGGACTCTTACCACTCTGCTCCTAGTTTCACACTTCTTAAGTGTGCATGGCTCAGCAGTCTCCGATGTGCTGACCCAAATGCTACAGGGTCACCTGTGCTACTCAATCCACTCCGGGTTCCGGTCTCCATGTGTGCACTTCCGCTCTCTCACTCTACTGACGTTACACCACTCTGTATGGTGGCCTAAGATGAACAAATTGCAAGAGCAGTGTACAACGTGTGAAATCCTTTATTGCAGAATAAAACACCCCTGCTCCAATTGAACTTGCAAGATGTGCAGTATGTATTATATACATATGTACAAAGAATCAAAGAAGCGTGCACCTTCCGTCTCTGGGTTTATTTCCGCATTGGTGACAGTACCGTAATATAGTGATTCTTCATATTCATTAAATATTGCGTATAAACATCGTGCATAATTAGATCTTACGTATCCTTAAGTAAGTGGGTCGTCATAGTGGAGGTAAGTGGTGGGCAGTAGGTGGCAGTAGGTTGGTGGCGGGCAGAACCACCTACTGCCCACCACCCACCTCCACTATGACGACTCACTTACTTAAAGAGACACTGAAGCGAATAAAACATTAAGATCAGATACATCAGTCTAATTGTTTCCAGTACAGGAAGAGTTAAGAAACTCCAGTTGTTATCTCTATGTAAACAAGCCATTAACTCTCCGACTAAATCTTAGTCATGGAGAGGGCTGTTATCTGACTTTTATTATCTCAACTGTAAGTGAACTGTTTACTTTTCCTCTGGCAGAGGAGAGGTCATTACTTCACAGACTGCTCTGAAAGAATCATTTTGAATGCTGAGTGTTGTGTAATCTGCACATAATATAGAATGGTGCAATGTTAGAAAAAACACTATATACCTGAAAATAAAAAGATGAGAATATTTTCTTTGCTGCTAATCTTCTAGTAATTATTCATAGTACACAACCAATTCACTATATCATATTTTTTTTTCGCTTCAGTGTCTCTTTAAGGATACGTAAGATCTAATTATGCACGATGTTTATACGCAATATTTAATGAATATGAAGAATCACTATATTACGGTACTGTCACCAATGCGGAAATAAACCCAGAGATGGAAGGTGCACGCTTCTTTGATTCTTTGTACATATGTGATTGGACTCTTTCTTCAGTTGTTTATGCGGAGCACACGTCTCGTGACATAAAATTGAAGTGCATATAGTGGGGCTCATAGTCAGTTGTCTGTGCTATTCATGCTGAGGACTATCTTCTTGTATGTGGGAAGTGCCACACGTCCACCTCTTTTCCTTTTGAGTGACGTATGTATTATATTCCACATGTCACAAGTTTAACCCATTCTCTGTAAAGTGCAATTGTTCAAATCCGACAACATCAGATTTGTCTAAACATAACAGATAAAACTTGTTGCAACAAGATAAAAACAATTAAAAAGTGCCCGCACATTCTAGTTTGAATCCTGCGCAGGATCTTCCTCAGGGTTTTTAAGTTTTGAGATCTCAACTTAGAAACTACAGAGAGTAAGAAGTCCACATGTCAGCCAGGCAACTGGCATTACTTTAAGTGGAATAAAAATGGCAGCCTGCATATTACTCTCACTTTAGTTTAACTTTAAATTCCCATGGTCAGGTCTTCAGTAGAGATGGTCAATAAAATGCTAATGGTTTACGCTTGCGTGCACATTTAATACGGATAATATGAACCTTGGAAATGGGCCAGTGAAATGCGCTTCCTGTCAATTCTGAATGGTCCAATTCCAAGCTTCAGACATTGTGCATTAGATTTGCACGCAAGCCAGAATAGATAGTATTCTATTGACCATTTCTAGTTTTCATACTGGCAGAACTTGCAGAATTTTCCCCATATTCCCTTTTACCATCTTTATTCAGCTAGACCACATTTAAACACTGATTTGAAGCAGGAATGATCTTCAGCATTATCTTGGCTTACAGTTATTCTTTTAGATCTTGTTAATTTCATGAGAGGTTGGTGTGGGCTTCTCCAAGGTACAGAGTCTATGTGGTCAACCAGTCTTCACCAGAGCATCATGCAAGGGATGATGGGCTACAACCTACAATATATAATATAAATTACGGCTATAGCAGCGCTTAGGGATTTTGGTGCCATCGAAAGACAGAGCCCAAATTACTGTATAAACAGCATAATTTGCCCAAATTCCTATAAAAACAGCATAATTTGGCCAGCAGCAATAGCTGTCAGACAAATTATGTCTTACCCCCCGAGTCCATGGCAGCCTGGGGGGGGGGGGGGGGTAGTGATTAGCGCTGCCAGGACCTTTGCCGGAGCAGGGTGAGCCATTTTTCAGCTTTGCCCTTCACCCAAACTTCCCAGTGCCTTAATTACATGCATGCCTACCATGCCTATAGACAGCAAATGTGATTTGACTGGTGACAGGAAAACGGGAGATGTGGAGAACTGTGGAGATGTCTTGGCACAGTCAGAATCATAAGCAATAGTCAGGACTGGCTACAAATGATTCAACAATGAGGGCATAGCCTAAGGTCCGGTCTAGTGGATAGCAGATAATGATGAGATCACTCACGAATTAAGGTCAGGGCTACTGGATAGCTGACAATGCTGAGGAAAGAATCTGAGGTCACAACTCATAAAGGAGAGCAGGGGAAGTTACATAAGGCGGGTAAGGAATGGGATCAATGAGTAAAGAGTATTCTACGTCACAAAGTGAAAATAGGCAAAGAGGAACAAACTGGAAGTGAGCAAACCTGCACAACACTGACAGAATGATCAACATTGGATATTGCCACGAGGAATAGCTTTTATAGGGAAGTGTTGGGCATTTTGGTGTGCAGTTTCCAGTGCCACATCTGCATAGCCACAAATACACAGGAGAAGAATGGGAAACTGATCTAGTTATTCATAGTCATGCATACACTCTGGACCGAGATACGTGAACATGCTGAGAGACAGGATGGTGCATATGGCAAATTTAGATAGTGCCCAAGCTGTGATTGAACTGTGAATCCAAGAGCTGCAAGGAAGAAAATAAATCACTGTGCTGCCCGATAGGTCAAATCATCCAACAAAAACCTATGTTCATACTGTTTAAAGTTAAAAAAAAAAATCAGCTCTAGGGAGTAAATATGATACGCACTTTTTTTTTTAGTAAAGCTTCTGTTAGTTCCTCATTCTACTCTCTGTTAATCCTGCCAAGCCATAGTGGAGTGGGTGGAGGAACCTCCAGTGCCTCCATGATGGCCCACCATATCCTGCCCCTGTCATGGAAAGGAACTATAGAAAGGTAAGGGAAGTAAGTGGTTTTGTAGTTTAGAAAAAGTCAAGTATTTACTCCCCATCCCTGCAATGACCATAAGCAGTAGAATGGATAGCCGCTAAAGAACAGAACCAAGTCCCGGGGGGCACACAGATGTTCAGATTAAAGAAAAGGAGCCAAATAACTGTGTGAGCCTTAAAATGTAAATGACCTCCTCACATATATTAGGCCCGGTTCACATTAGCGGTTGTTTGCCAAACGGACCGGATGACCTGACCGGATCCGGACCGGATCCGGATCGGAACCGTACGGTTCTGATCCGGATCCGATCCGGATCCGGTCAGGTTGCATCAGGTGTCCATCAGGATGCGATCCGGATCCGTTTGGCAAAAGTTACGTTAAAAACAAAAAAAATGTTGGGGTCTGGGAGGTCAGCAGAAGGGGGACCTGTGGAATCAGGCCCTCTGCTGTTTAGCACTCACCTCCACCTCCGACATGCTGCCAACATCTCCGGATCCGGATCCAGCTGTGCTGCTCCACTCCAAAATGCTTGCCCATGTGTCCCCATCCAATATCGCCGCAACAATCCCCATAGGAAGTGGGGTAGAACATCCGGATTTCTCAGCCAGTGTGTTGTGCGCTCTCCGGTTCCCATAGGTGTGTATTGGCCGGATGGTGCAGTCCGGCTCCGCCCCGGATACGGCTGCCGGAGGAGCCGGATGAAAAAATAGCGCATGTTGGAACGGAGGCCGGAGTCCGGATCCGGCCCGGATCCGGTCCGGCTCCGGTTCGGCAGAACGGACGCACGTGAACGGACGCATAGGCTTTCATTGCTATGCCGTGCGTCCGTTCCGTCCGTTCTGCAAGCGGTGCGGCTCCGGCACGGCGATTCCGGAGAGCCACCGCAAGTGTGAACCGGGCCTTAAATTGTCAATTTTTCCCTCTAAATTTGTTCTCCTTCCCTTCTCACCCTCTAATGTAATTAGCCTCTCCCCATTATGTATCTTCCTCTCCTGGTTCCAAGATGGCAGGTGCTCCTGGGAGTACTGCTCCCAGAATCACAAATGCACAAAAAATGCAAAAAAAATAGCATGCATTTATGGGTTTGCATTTGTGTTTTCCATTTGCATTTTTAAGATGGTGATAGGCTGAATTTGATACAGGAACCCACTACTTAAAATTGACAAAAGTGATTGAAGTATAGCTAGGCAGTATAGGACAGTGTACCTATACATTGTACCTATAATGATCCTGGTACAAGAGTCAAGTTCATCTTTTAGCTTGGATTCGCAGTAAGGGAGAGGTGAGCAGCATAATATTTTCTTGCTTTAGGTAATTCCCTCCGGACTCACTTTAGAGATGAGAGGAAAATAAAATACAAATTGATAAAAGAGTAGTAGTGTAGCTTCTTGTTCTGTGTTTCCTACACACGCATCATTTTACTTTTTACCAGTGACATAAAGTGTAATGATTTTAAAAGGCTAATTACATTACTGGTGGTCAGTATCACATTGTACTTCATTGCCTTGGTAATTTAATCATACAAAGCTTAGGGAACAAACTGGTGGTTATCAATAGTGTTGGGCGAACATCTAGATGTTCGGGTTCGGGCCGAACAGGCCGAACATGGCCGCGATGTTCGGGTGTTCGACCCGAACTCCGAACATAATGGAAGTCAATGGGGACCCGAACTTTTGTGCTTTGTAAAGCCTCCTTACATGCTACATACCCCAAATTTACAGAGTATGTGCACCTTGGGAGTGGGTACAAGAGGAAATTTTTTTTTAGCAAAAAGAGGTTATAGTTTTTGAGAAAATCGATTTTAAAGTTTCAAAGGGAAAACTGTCTTTTAAATGCGGGAAATGTCTGTTTTCTTTGCACAGGTAACATGCTTTTTGTCGGCATGCAGTCATAAATGTAATACATATAAGAGGTTCCAGGAAAAAGGACCGGTAACGCTAACCCAGCAGCAGCACACGTGATGGAACAGGAGGAGGGTGGCGCAGGAGGAGAAGGCCACGCTTTGTGAGACACAACAACCCAGGCCTTGCATGAGGACAAGAAGCGTGCGGATAGCATGCTTTGTACCGCCATGCAGTCATAAATTTAATAAAGATAAGTGGTTCAATAAACAGGGACCACGCGGCAACGCTAACCCAGCAGCAGCAGACGTGATGGAACAGGAGGAGGCGCAGGAGGAGAAGGCCACGCTTTGTGAGACACAACAACCCAGGCCTTGCATGAGGACAAGAAGCGTGCGGATAGCATGCTTTGTACCGCCATGCAGTCAAAATGTAATAAAGATAAGAGGTTCCATAAACAGGGACCGGCAACGCTAACCCAGCAGCAGCAGCACACGTGATGGAACAGGAGCAGGCGCAGGAGGAGAAGGCCACGCTTTGTGAGACACAACAACCCAGGCCTTGCATGAGGTACCGCCATGCAGTCATAAATGTAATAAAGATAAGTGGTTCAATAAACAGGGACCACGCGGCAACGCTAACCCAGCAGCAGCAGACGTGATGGAACAGGAGGAGGCGCAGGAGGAGAAGGCCACGCTTTGTGAGACACAACAACCCAGGCCTTGCATGAGGACAAGAAGCGTGCGGATAGCATGCTTTGTACCGCCATGCAGTCATAAATTTAATAAAGATAAGTGGTTCAATAAACAGGGACCACGCGGCAACGCTAACCCAGCAGCAGCAGACGTGATGGAGCAGGAGGAGGCGCAGGAGGAGAAGGCCACGCTTTGTGAGACACAACAACCCAGGCCTTGCATGAGGACAAGAAGGGTGCGGATAGCATGCTTTGTACCGCCATGCAGTCATAAATGTAATAAAGATAAGTGGTTCAATAAACAGGGACCACGCGGCAACGCTAACCCAGCAGCAGCAGACGTGATGGAACAGGAGGAGGCGCAGGAGGAGAAGGCCACGCTTTGTGAGACACAACAACCCAGGCCTTGCATGAGGTACCGCCATGCAGTCATAAATGTAATAAAGATAAGTGGTTCAATAAACAGGGACCGGCAACGCTAACCCAGCAGCAGCAGCAGCACACGTGATGGAACAGGAGCAGGCGCAGGAGAAGGCCACGCTTTGTGAGACACAACAACCCAGGCCTTGCATGAGGACAAAAAGCGTGCGGATATAGCAGCAATGCTTTTTGCCGCCATGCAGTCATAAATGTAATACAGATGAGAGGTTCAATAAACAGGGACCGGTAACGCTACACCATCCCAGATGTTCATTGGTCATGTTACTTGGTTGGGGTCCTGGAGTGTTGCGTAGTCGTTTCCAATCCAGGATTGATTCATTTTAATTTGAGTCAGACGGTCTGCATTTTCTGTGGAGAGGCGGATACGCCGATCTGTGACGATGCCTCCGGCAGCACTGAAACAGCGTTCCGACATAACGCTGGCTGCCGGGCAAGCCAGCACCTCTATTGCGTACATTGCCAGTTCGTGCCAGGTGTCTAGCTTCGATACCCAATAGTTGAAGGGTGCAGATGGATTGTTCGACACAGCTACGTCATCTGACATGTAGTCCTTGACCATCTTCTCCAGGCGATCGGTGTTGGAGGTGGATCTGCACGCTTCCTGTTCAGTGGGCTGCTGCTGCATGGGTGTCAGAAAATTTTCCCACTCCAAGGACACTGCCGATACCGTTCCCTTTTGGGCACTAGCTGCGGCTTGCGTTGTTTGCTGCCCTCCTGGTCGTCCTGGGTTTGCGGAAGTCAGTCTGTCGGCGTACAACTGGCTAGAGGAGGGGGAGGATGTCAATCTCCTCTCTAAAGTCTCCACAAGGGCCTGCTGGTATTCTTCCATTTTGACCTGTCTGACTCTTTCTTCAAGCAGTTTTGGAACATTGTGTTTGTACCGTGGATCCAGAAGGGTATAAACCCAGTAATTGGTGTTGTCCAGAATGCGCACAATGCGTGGGTCGCGTTCAATGCAGTCTAGCATGAATTGAGCCATGTGTGCAAGAGTCCTACCAGAATCCTCATCATCCTCTTGTGAGCGTTGTGATAGTTGTTGTGATGCATCATAGTCGTCACCTTCCTCCTGGTCTGCTTCTGCTGACCATTCGCGCTGAATTGTGGAAGTCCAACGTGCACCGCTCTGGCCCTCGTCAGTGGTGGCATGAAATTCCTGCTCCAACTCCAGCTGTTCCTCCTCCTCTTCTTCGTCATAGCTGCTGGGGCCAGCGTTCCCTGAGGCGGATGGCCTGATGTTGGTACCATCACGCTGATCGTTTTCTCCTTCAGATTCCCCCAGTTGCATCATGACAGCTGTTTCCTTGATTTTCAACATTGACCTCTTCAGTAAACACAGCAGTGGTATGGTAATGCTGACTGAAGAGTTGTCACTGCTCACAAGCAACGTGGATTGCTCAAAATTTTGGAGGACTTGGCAGAGGTCCAACATGTTGGCCCAATCGGATCCACAGAAGCTTGGCAGCTGGCCGGATGCGCCTCGGTACTGCGCCGTCATGTACTGGACCACTGCACTCTTCTGCTCACAAAAGCGTGCTAGCATGTGCAGCGTAGAATTCCAGCGCGTAGGGACATCACACAGCAAGCGATGGTGGGGGAGATTGAAGCGCTCCTGCATCTTGGCGAGTGCCCCCGAAGCAGTACTGGAATTTCTACAATGTTTGGCCACTCGACGCACCTTCAACAGAAGATCGGCCACGCCTGGGTATGTCCTCAGGAACCGCTGAACTACTAGGTTCATCACGTGCGCCAGGCAAGGGATGTGTGTCAGCTTAGCCAACCTTAAAGCGCGAATGAGATTACTCCCATTATCACACACAACCATGCCCGGTTTCAAGTCCAGCGGTGCCAGCCACAAATCCGTCTGTTCCTTTATTCCCTTCCAAATCTCCTCCCCTGTGTGCTGCTTATCCCCAAGGCAGATCAGCTTCAGCAACGCTTGCTGACGCATGCCAACAGCTGTGCTGCACTGCTTCCACGATCCTACTGCTGCTGGGTTAGCGTTTCCGGATGAGGTACAGCTTTGAGATGCGTTGGAGGAGAAGGAGTCAGAGAGGTAGGTGCTGCTGTTGTTATCCAGTGGGAGGGACGGCGGTGCAGCTGTTTGCGGCGTGGGCAACACCCGCGCCGTAGCAGGTGAGGAATCGCTGCCAGGCTCCACAAGGTTCACCCAGTGCGCGGTAAGGGAGATGTATCGACCCTGGCCGAACGCACTCGTCCAAGTGTCAGTGGTGAGGTGAACCTTGCAGGCAACGGCATTCTTCAAGCTTCGGGTTATTTTTGCTGACCACGTGCTCATGCAACTCAGGCACTGCAGAGCGCGCAAAGTGGTAGCGGCTGGGAACCACGTAACGTGGGATGGCCACTGACATCATGCCCTTGAAGCTGTTTGTTTCCACCACTCGATATGGCAGCATTTCGCAGGCCAGAAGCTTGGCTATGCTGGCTGTTACTTTCATGGCCCGGGGGTCATTTGCTGGCAATTTCCTCTTGCGCTCAAACATCTCCGACACAGACAACTGAACCGTAGCGCTGCACACGGAAGGGCTGTTGGTTGTTGTGTTTGATGAACACTGGGAGACCTCAAGAGCACTACTCCGGAAAGTGACAGTGTCAGCGTCGTCTGATGTTTGTGAATGTTGTGAACCACGCAATGGCTGGGCTACTGCTGCTGCTGAGGCGGGTCTGGTGGTGAGTCTGGTGAACCCAAGGGAGGCAGTGTTGCTGGTACCCTGTCCTGCCGCGTTTGCCCACAGAGTGGGATGTTTGGATAGCATGTGGCGGCTCATGCTGGTGGTGGAGAGGTTGTTAATACTTTTCCCCCTGCTCAGGCGAGTCTTGCACACCTTGCAAATCACCATGGTAACATCCTCAGTGCAGTCTTCAAAGAAAGCCCAGACTTTGGAGCACCTGCCTCCTTGCTGGCGATTTCTGTTTCCTCCTCTTTTGCCTCTCACTCTAACTTCCACGCTTGTGGTGCCTGAAATTGCGCGCCGCCTACCTTGTGGCACAAGGCGAACTCATGCAGCAGTGGGTTCTTCAACAGACTCATCTGTGCTGCTGCTACGACGGCGATGTTCTCGTTCACAAATAAAATCTGGGTCTCTGTCCACATTGTCCATACCCTCCTCTTCCATCTCCTCAAACTCGTCATATGTCATTGTGGGGGGCCGCCGCCGTGGAGTAGAGCTCCCCAGAACAACCTCTGCGCAGCTCACTCCAACGTCGTCTTCCAGATCTTGTCGGCCGACCTCCTGCAATTGCAACCCCTCCTGCCCAACTTGCTCTGGGATTTGGGTTTCCGAGTCCTCCTCGGACTCGCCTTGTATTTCAGTGCGCGGTGCATTTCCCACAGTTAATGGTTGTGAATCCGGGCACAACATTTCTGGCTGTTCCTCCATTGACCTTTGAAAGGTGGAAGTTTGTTGGGCTGGGAATAGCTCCTGCGAATACCCCATTGTGTCCTGAGGTAATTCATAGGACTGGTTATCTGGCAGTTGTGTGCGTGGTGTCGCTGCCGGTTGTGTCAGCTTTGTGCCCACTGGCTCCTTGTAACTGGCTGAGGACTCGGACCTCGTGCGTGATGTGCTGGTGCTGCTTAACCCACTGCTGGACGCTTGAGAGGTCATCCAAGTAATTATCTGGTCCTGTTCTTTTGGATTTGTGAGGGTTGTTGTCCTGGACAACATGGGCGGTATTGAGTGGGTTTTCTTGGGTGCTCCCCTGTGGCCTGTACGTGAACCGTCAGGGGAAACACCTCTTCCCTTGCCCCTTCCTCTTTCACCGGATTTCTTCCTCATTTCACTTATCCTTACAGTACACGCTGACTGGCAGCAGTACAGTGGCAGTACAGAAATGCTATACAGTACCACTATTCCCAGCAGCGACACAGAGCACAATGCTATACAGTGGCGGGTGAGCGGTGTACTACTGTTCCCAGGCCCAGCAGACACAGAGTGGAAGTAAACACAATGCTATATAGTCTGGCTGAGCGGTGTACACAGAGTGGCAGTACACACAATGCTATATAGTCTGGCTAAGCCGTGTACACAGAGTGTCATTAAACACAATGCTATATATAGCGTGGCTGAGCGAGGTGCACAGTGGCAGTACACACAATGCTTTATAGTCAGGCTGAGCCGTGTACACAGAGTGTCAGTAAACAATGGTATATAGTCTGGCTGAGCGGTGTACACAGAGTGTCAGTAAACAACGGTATATAGTCTGGCTGAGCGGTGTACACAGAGTGTCAGTAAACAACGGTATATAGTCTGGCTGAGCGGTGTACACAGAGTGGCAGTAAACACAATGCTATATATAGCGTGGCTGAGCGAGGTGCACAGTGGCAGTACACACAATGCTATATATAGCGTGGCTGAGCGAGGTGCACAGTGGCAGTACACACAATGCTATATATAGCGTGGCTGAGCGAGGTGCACAGTGGCAGTACACACAATGCTATATTAGTCAGGCTAAGCCGTGTACACAGAGTGTCAGAAAACACAATGCTATATATAGCGTGGCTGAGCGAGGTGCACAGTGGCAGTACACACAATGCTATATATAGCGTGGCTGAGCGAGGTGCACAGTGGCAGTACACACAATGCTATATATAGCGTGGCTGAGCGAGGTGCACAGTGGCAGTACACACAATGCTATATATAGCGTGGCTGAGCGAGGTGCACAGTGGCAGTACACACAATGCTATATTAGTCAGGCTAAGCCGTGTACACAGAGTGTCAGAAAACACAATGCTATATATATAGCGTGGCTGAGCGAGGTGCACAGTGGCAGTACACACAATGCTTTATAGTCAGGCTGAGCCGTGTACACAGAGTGTCAGTAAACAATGGTATATAGTCTGGCTGAGCGGTGTACACAGAGTGTCAGTAAACAACGGTATATAGTCTGGCTGAGCGGTGTACACAGAGTGGCAGTAAACACAATGCTATATATAGCGTGGCTGAGCGAGGTGCACAGTGGCAGTACACACAATGCTATAGAGCCAGGCTAAGCCGTGTACACAGAGTGTCAGAAAACACAATGCTATATATAGCGTGGCTGAGCGAGGTGCACAGTGGCAGTACACACAATGCTATATTAGTCAGGCTAAGCCGTGTACACAGAGTGTCAGAAAACACAATGCTATATATAGCGTGGCTGAGCGAGGTGCACAGTGGCAGTACACACAATGCTATATTAGTCAGGCTAAGCCGTGTACACAGAGTGTCAGAAAACACAATGCTATATATATAGCGTGGCTGAGCGAGGTGCACAGTGGCAGTACACACAATGCTATATATAGCGTGGCTGAGCGAGGTGCACAGTGGCAGTACACACAATGCTATATATAGCGTGGCTGAGCGAGGTGCACAGTGGCAGTACACACAATGCTATATTAGTCAGGCTAAGCCGTGTACACAGAGTGTCAGAAAACACAATGCTATATATAGCGTGGCTGAGCGAGGTGCACAGTGGCAGTACACACAATGCTATATATAGCGTGGCTGAGCGAGGTGCACAGTGGCAGTACACACAATGCTATATATAGCGTGGCTGAGCGAGGTGCACAGTGGCAGTACACACAATGCTATATATAGCGTGGCTGAGCGAGGTGCACAGTGGCAGTACACACAATGCTATATTAGTCAGGCTAGCCTAAGCCGTGTACACAGAGTGTCAGAAAACACAATGCTATATATATAGCGTAGCTGAGCGAGGTGCACAGTGGCAGTACACACAATGCTATATATAGCGTGGCTGAGCGAGGTGCACAGTGGCAGTACACACAATGCTATATATAGCGTGGCTGAGCGAGGTGCACAGTGGCAGTACACACAATGCTATATTAGTCAGGCTAAGCCGTGTACACAGAGTGTCAGAAAACACAATGCTATATATATAGCGTGGCTGAGCGAGGTGCACAGTGGCAGTACACACAATGCTATATATAGCGTGGCTGAGCGAGGTGCACAGTGGCAGTACACACAATGCTATATATAGCGTGGCTGAGCGAGGTGCACAGTGGCAGTACACACAATGCTATATTAGTCAGGCTAAGCCGTGTACACAGAGTGTCAGAAAACACAATGCTATATATAGCGTGGCTGAGCGAGGTGCACAGTGGCAGTACACACAATGCTATATATAGCGTGGCTGAGCGAGGTGCACAGTGGCAGTACACACAATGCTATATATAGCGTGGCTGAGCGAGGTGCACAGTGGCAGTACACACAATGCTATATATAGCGTGGCTGAGCGAGGTGCACAGTGGCAGTACACACAATGCTATATTAGTCAGGCTAGCCTAAGCCGTGTACACAGAGTGTCAGAAAACACAATGCTATATATATAGCGTGGCTGAGCGAGGTGCACAGTGGCAGTACACACAATGCTATATATAGCGTGGCTGAGCGAGGTGCACAGTGGCAGTACACACAATGCTATATATAGCGTGGCTGAGCGAGGTGCACAGTGGCAGTACACACAATGCTATATATAGCGTGGCTGAGCGAGGTGCACAGTGGCAGTACACACAATGCTATATATAGCGTGGCTGAGCGAGGTGCACAGTGGCAGTACACACAATGCTATATTAGTCAGGCTAGCCTAAGCCGTGTACACAGAGTGTCAGAAAACACAATGCTATATATATAGCGTGGCTGAGCGAGGTACACAGTGGCAGTAAACAATGCTATATATAGTGTGGCTGAGCGAGCGGTGTACTACTGTTCCCAGCAGCGACACACAATGACTGGGGTTGACCCTGGCTAGCGTGGCTGGAGAGCGAACTACCCTGCCTGCCTACCCAAAGCTAAACCCACAGACAAATGGCGGAGATATGACGTGGTTCGGGTATTTATTTACCCGAACCACGTGACCGTTCGGCCAATCAGAGCGCGTTCGGGCCCGAACCACGTGACCCGTTCGGCCAATCACAGCGCTAGCCGAACGTTCGGGGAACGTTCGGCCATGCGCTCTTAGTTCGGCCATGTGGCCGAACGGTTTGGCCGAGCACCGTCAGGTGTTCGGCCGAACTCGAACATCACCCGAACAGGGTGATGTTCTGCAGAACGCGAACACTGGCGAACACTGTTCGCCCAACACTAGTTATCAATTATTGCCTAATTGGAAATTGACTAGTAGAGATGGGCTACAATCAAAATTTGCATATTAGCAATTTCACAAAAAATGTTTTCACAAGATACAAATTTTTGATAAAATCAGAGCTTTCTTGAAAATGTGTTTTTGATAGTACTTTTTTCAACAACTTTTGGGTACTTTTTCAATTATATGTTGGGAAGTTATTTTAAAGAGAAGATAAACATTATCTCCTAGGAGATAACTCAGGAAAAAAAGTAAATTGTGTATGGGCCGTACATGTTAGGGTAGGAGGTTAGGCTAAGATCATGACAGATAGGGCCATATCCTATGAACTTTTCTCCTGCATTTTCTCCACTAAAACCCGCGCATGCACAGAGCCGTGATGACGCGAGGCAGCCGACGTGATGACGCATTGCGTCAATAACCAGGAAGAGCCGGCCGACACCAGGCCTGGATGTCGCTGGGTGACGATAACGGGGGGCCCGGCGGAGGCTGAACAAGAAGAGCCAGGATGACGCCACGGGATCTCGCCGCCTAGGGTGAGCTGGAAGAAGCCCCAGGTAAGTGTATTCTTTTAAATCCGGGCACTCCTCGGAGTCCCTTTAAGAATAACCGACATAAATGAACTTTTGTATGAAATTCTAATGTTTTTAGTTTCACCTGTATTGTTAGGAATTGGTGAATTTTACTCTGTGGTTCGGAATTACCATTTTTCTAAATTTGTTCATTGGGGAAAATAATTCACTGTGGTTATCTCAAATGTATTTATTAAAATTATAGCTTGTATTTTCTGTGTTAATTAAGCTCTAAGGAGAATCTCTCATGTAAAGCAGAAAAATATTTATATGGTCAGGTAGAAGGGCAATAGAGGGGGTGAAGGAGGAGATGTCTTCTTATGGTGTTGCTCTTTGTACGATCACTCAGTCTGAAACATGTATCATCTTAACATCAACTTTCCTTCTTGCCACGGATTTGCTAGGTAATAAAAATAAAATGTTGTAAAAGGAATTCCCTTTAATGGGTAACTGATGAAGTTAAATCATCACAAACAATGGTTCGCACGACAGTCGGGGGGGCCCTAGTCTCTCTCACTGGCTGGGGCCCCAAACCACCATACGATACCCAGAAGGAAGTGCTGGTGGGCCCTGGACCTCTCACCCCCAGGGAATTCACGCCCACTGCCTCTGAACTGAATGCTACAAAACACACAATTTGCTCACTCCCAGCTAAAGCAATTTCCTACCTTGATTTGGTCAGCAGGCACCAGTCAGCCAATCAGGTGTACTGTCATACACCCTTTGCCTGCCGTACCAAATCAAGCAGGAATTGCATAAATTAGGTAGCATTCAGGTGGGAGGCTTCGGTTGGACGTAATCGTAAATTACATCTTTTACAGGCACATCTACCACAAAACAATTTTTTTTGCCCCTTCCAGGATGCGGTTGACAGGTGAGTTGTTACGGAGGAGACCGTGAAAAACATTGTGGGAGATGTGCCTACGCGGGGCGTCCCTGTAAAAAGATGTAATTTACGATTACGTCCAACTGAAGCCTCCCACCTGAATGCTACCTAATTTATGCAATGCCTGCTAGATTTGGTACGGCAGGCAAAGGGTGTATGACAGTACACCTGATTGGCTGAGTTGCGCCTGCTGACCAAATAAAGGTAGAAAATTGCTTTAGCTGGGAGTGAGCAAATTGTGTGTTTTTTAAAGTTAAATCATGCAAGCTTTCAGGGATCTAGTCTCCTTCTTCAGGCATATTTCCAGATGTTAGCTGCAGTAAAACACTATATGCACATTAATAGTAAATACAAAGATGTGCATTTGTCATCTTTCGTTTTACTATTTACTTGTATACAGGATTTTACTTCAGCTAACATTACTTCCATGCCCCGGAGAGGTTGCCTTGGCACAACCATTGCTCTGTCTCTCTGTTTTTATTATTGCTTTAATCACCATGTATTGCTTTATTTTTATTTTTTCCACTCTGGCTTTTTTTGTGCCAAACCCAATTCCGAACATGATCCAGTCTTGCCGGAGAATAAATCTGATTCTCATTTTGATTCTGAATTATGCCTGAAGAAGGGGAGTGGATCCACGAAAGCTTGCACAATTTATCAGCTGGCCATTAAAAGGTATTACTTTTACAAAACGTATTTTCTTCTACCTACATAATTCATTAGGCTAACACATTGAAGAAACTCTCTTTGCACAGATTCGCTATAAACATATACAAGTAGTACACCACAAATGTTTTTGCAATATAATGTTATTAACCTCCTTGCCGTTCTGATTCTTTCCAGATTTTAGGGTCTAAAAGTGGTGCAATTTTTTTCACTCTTTCAGACCCTAAAACCTGAAAAAAATCATTCTGGCAGGGAGATCTGCAGCAAAATAAAAAAAAAATGTACCATTCTGGGCTCCTGTGCTGCAGTTTTCTCTTTGCCCACAAGATGGCGCTAATATACATATAAACGAACTTCTCTATATTTCTCTAATATAGAGAAGTTCGTTTTCAATATTACCCCAGCCCCCGATGACGTCACGCTGCCACCACCACTCTGCTGCCACCACCACGGCTCCGCTGCTCCAACTGGCTGCCGGGTCCCCGGAAGAATAGCGGGGACATGGGGGATCCCGGCGGCCAGGGAAAGACCCCACACTGCCGGGGAGAGAGGCTGGAGTCCCGCTGCACAGCGAGATCGCGTGCGGGACTCCACAACTAAAGGTAAAGCTCTGCAATGCCTACCCCGACCTGAGCTCGGGATCACCGCTAATAGCTTCTTTTTTCTACCCCGAGCTCAGGTCGGGAAAACCGGCAAGGAGGTTAAATACTAAATGTTTCCTTTTCAGCCATACATTTTCAAACTGAACTGTAAGAACACACTGAGCTTATCTTGCAGCCACTATTCTGTACTGTGTGTTTCACTGCAGTTAACCCAGGTAATTCCCTGTCCTTTATGAGTATTCAGATGTAAAAAGCAGACAGTTTTGTTAGTTATTTTCCACACCTGATGAACTGGCAACAACACGCTCTCTCCCAGGCCCATATGCAATTACATTTTTTACCTAACTTTTCTCCGAGGTGACATTTTCATAACATGGAAACAGGGGCATATCTAGATAATATAGATCCTATGGCAAACAATGAAATTGTGCCCCCCCCCCCCCTCCTGGTCAGAGCCCCCTTCCCCTCTAAAAATAGCATCCTTTCTCATGTACATGTATTATAGTTGCCTATGAACTACAGCAGTATCCTGGCTTGGGATACTGCTGTAGTTCCTTCTTTTTGGAAATCTCTCTTCTTATCTCCTCTCTGTCCTCTTTTCTTATACTAAGCCAAGTGTGCCCTCCATACATAAATGAAGTAGCCATGTTCCCTATATAACAGAATTCATCTGATCTGAGGGCTGAGTGATGGGGAGACATGGGGCAGGCATGGTACCCACGGTTCTGTGGCGCCCATGGACCATGCCATGCCTGCACCCCTCTAGATACGCCTCTGCATGGAAATAAAATTCATTTATACACCAGCAAGTAAAAAAAACAAACTAAAAATAATTTTAATAGTACCTTTTCACCTACTTTTTGGTACATTTTCAAGTCCAAAGTGCAGAAACAAAAAAAAATGTAAATGCAAGAGGAAAAAGTATCTCCTAGGAGAAAACTCAGCTGAATTGCATATGGGCCCCGGTCTAACAACCTGTTTTAGAATCATGATGAAGGGACTTTGTTGTTGTGTGCTTAGAATCAAGGTAAGCGGATTGAAATAATGTTTGGTATTATTCCTAGCAATGGCTAAAATCAACAAAGGTGGGATTTCAATGTTAATGTTTGCTGTGAATGGTCAGAGACAACTTCTTGTGCGTACATCCAAGGATATAGGAATACATGCATGTAAAGCACCAAGGTATGACAATAATCTGTGTCACTATTTGGCTCTTCAAAAAAAATAAATAGAACTTTCATTAAAGTAGCATAAAACTCTGATATAACATTTAAAACAATGTGTTTCCTACTTTTTATTGCTCACAAAGTTGCCATATTTGTTTTTGTCTGTCTACAAATTACAAGTTCCCAAAGTACAGTTTATCGACTCTGAAAGCTGCCATTGCTTAGCTGCTGTATTTATACATTAAAATCTATCTAGTTATCACTTCTCAGCTCAGTAAACTTCAGTTTTGGCAGTTTACTAATGGGGGGGGAGCTGAATTCTGTAACTGCAATAACGCAGGAGTGCCACTTCTGTTAGTGCACTTTTTGATACTAAATAGGATTTACTGGTTAAAGGGGCACTATAATGAAAATTCTGGAGAATTAAGATATCTATTTACACATACATACACTTGCCACAGAGTAAATGCACTGTCATTGTTTTTTTGTTTTTTTTTTGCTCCCTAAATTACTATCTGAAGTCAGCAGAAGTAACACCTGGTCTCCCAGAATGCTTTGGGTTTACAGTTCTGCATAGGCTAAACATCACTGGAAAGGTGGGATGACATCTGTATGTACTCTGTTTAGGGCTGTCGAAGATAGCAATGCTACATTAAGCACAATATTAATATTAAGAATGTGAATAATATTGCTATTTCCTGATTGCAGATGTGCAAAATGAAAAAAAAATGAAAGCTAAAGTTTATTTGCCATAAATTCCTCTTTCAGTAATTAATGAAAACTATTAAAATCTGAGCCCTTGGGAAAATAAAAATAAAGTTACAAGATATCTCTATTCTCTGTTAACTACCAGCAGCACAGAAATAAGCCAACGTGTAATTTCAAACATGGACTTCACAAACCAAACGATCTTGAAGGAATTTATCCTACTAGGCTTTTATCAGAGCAAGCAAGTTTCTATAATATTTTTCCTGGCGTTATTTCTGATATATGTTTTTACTATTTTTGGAAACAGTTTTCTAATCGTAACTGTGATCGTCAGTCCCCAACTTCATCTCCCCATGTACTTCTTCCTCTGCAATCTTTCATTCATAGAGTTATTCTTCTCAATGTGCTTCCTCCCGAAAGGGATGATGGACATGCTATCCAGAAGAGGAACCATATCCATCACTGGTTGCTTGGTCCAGATGAACGTTGGCACATTCCTGATGGGTACAGAGTGCTTGCTCCTAGCAGTGATGGCGTATGACCGTTATGTGGCCATATGTTCCCCCTTGTACTATCACATCATTATGAGCTGGAAAGTCTGTAGGAACATGACCATCATCATGTGGGTGGGGAGCTTCTTTATGTCCGTTGGACCCTCCTTTATAAAGCCTCTGGTGTTCTGTACAAAAAACAAACTGGACCATTTTGTTTGTGAGGTTCTGGCTCTTCTAGAGTTAGCATGTGAACATGTTGTTTTTTATAAAATTGCTATTGTTATTGTGAGTTTGTTCACACTTGTAGGACCACTAGTGTTTATTGTGGTGTCTTACATTCTTATAGTCATATCAGTATTAGGAATCCGATCTACCGATGGAAGATCTAAAGCTTTTTCTACATGTGCTTCACACCTGGCCGTAGTCTGTATGTTTTATGGAACGAGTATAACCATGTATACAGGGCAAACCGAAAGCTTTTCTTCGGATCTGAAATACATTTCCATTATTTATGGCATTGTCACCCCTGTGTTAAACCCTTTGATCTATAGTTTAAGAAATAATGATGTGAAAGAAGCATTTCACAAAATATTGGCCAAGAAGTCATTTGTAATCATGTAATTCACTTATGTTATATTCCAACTTCAAATTACAATATTAGAAGGTTGTGCTACACTAACCACCATAAACTGAAAGGACAACTGAAAGGTTTGGGTCAGTAAATCATTTTGATCACCTCCTTCATGCAATATAATTAGTGTTACTCAGATACCCCAATCACGAATTCGAGTAAATCTGGCCACGGCAGAATTGAAATCTGGATATGCCGTGATCGTGATCCGGATTTGAATCGGAGCTCCATATTCGACTCGGATTTTAGCCATGATTACATGTAGAATCCATGATCATGCGCGGGATTATGGATTTCACTTTTTACATTAATTCATGACAAGACAAGACAAAACAAATAACATTTATATTGCGCTTTTCTCCTTGCGGACTCAAAGCGCCAGAGCAGAGCAGCAGCCACTAGGGCGCGCTCTATTGGCAGTAGCAGTGTAAGGGAGACTTTGCCAAAGGTCTCCTACTGAATTAGTGCTGGCTTACTGAACAGGCAGAGCCGAGATTCGAACCCTGGTCTTCTGTGTCAGAGGCAGAGCCCTTAACCATTACACCATCAGCCAACTGCAATTCATGCAATAATCACCAAAATTGCATGGATTATAAAGGTGATCAGTGGCTACCACTTCATTTTTTTTTTCAAAAAGACCTAATAGTTTTTGAGGAAATCGATTTTAAAGTTTCAAATGAAAAAATATTTGTGATTAAAACCCGCCAAAACCCGCCGACTTTAGCGGTTAAAAGCAAAGCCCCCGTACTTGCTAGATACATCAAATTTGCAGGATATTGTAACGATCTGCGGGCGATTTCCAGTCAGCGCACGCCACGTGCGCTGAAGCAGAAGGAAATCACCACAGTCACAGACGCAAAGTACCCAGTATAGATTTGTAGAGGAGAATTTCAACCAGCAGATGGAGCTGTGGAGTACAGAGAGATAAGCCCTCTGTACAGCCACAGATGCCAGGTTGAAATTGTACGATAAGCAAGACTGGGCAACAAAGTAGCAACTCAGAAGAATGCAAGAACAGAGACAGACTATGTGAATGTCTACCAATCTAGTCGCCTCCAAGCGATGGTAGACATAACACATCAGAACAGCCCAGGGTAAGAAAGCTAATCACAAGAGAGATGATTGCTATCAGCAACACAAGACTGAGCAAAGACAGAGCGTGAACTGAGTAAGGAAGACACAGCAAATAACCACCATCTGAATGCCAAGGAAAACAAATTAACTAGCTAAACGCGGTCCCCGCACGATATGCGCAACAGAGACAAGCGCGTTAACGGCACGGCCACTGCACATTAAGCGCAACAGTGGCAAAACGTAACAACCCTGACTAACAAATGAACACAGAGAATGAAAACAAACAGATAACGCAAACGCTTGCTAATCGATTGCCTCACACCAGACAACAGCAAGCGTTCGTTCCAGACAAGACAGACAGAAGGAGTAACCAGTAGCAACTGTAGCTAAGACAAGACAAATAACATTTATATCACGCTTTTCTCCTGGCGGACTCAAAGCGCCAGAGCTGCAGCCACAAGGACGCGCTCTATAGGCAGTAGCAGTGTTAGGGAGACTTGCCTAAGGTCTCCTACTGAATAGGTGCTGGCTTACTGAACAGGCAGAGCCGAGATTCGAACCCAGGTCTCCTGCGTCAGAGGCAGAGCCCTTAACCATTACACCATCCAGCCACAGCTAAGGTTAAACTCCAAGGTACAGACAAGAGGGGAACGCTTGCTAATCGGTTGCCTTACACCAGACAACAGCAAGCGTTTGTTCCAGACAAGACAGACAGAAGGAGTAACCACTAGAGTTGGGCCGAACCTCCGATTTTCGGTTCGCGAACCCTGTTCGCGAACCTCCGCGAAAGGTTCGGTTCGCGAAAAAGTTCGCGAACCGCAATAGACTTCAATGGGGAGGCGAACTTTCAAAGTTTTAAAAAATTCTATACACTGCAAAAATGATAGAAAACATGTTTCAAAAGCTCTAATGCCTGGAGTCACACCTAATTGAGTGAAATACACTTCACTGCTCGAGGACCCTCCCTCCTCCAAGCAAGGTCCTTTATACCATTTGCCTACCTACACTAATTAGTTATGGAACAGCTGCTACACACTCTGCTAGGGAGTTTTTACTCTCCCTCCTCCCTCCTCCCTCCTCCCTCCTCCCTCCTCCCTTCTCCCTTCTCCCTCCTCCCTTCAACCCATTCCCTCCTCCCTCCGGGAGGAGGGTGTCTTCTGGCAGGGAATTATACTTTTTTAAAAGCCAGTATATATCATACCATAGCTGGGAATCGAACCCAGATCACACTGCGTGGTGGACACATCAGTGCATCACCCTAAGCACTGTACCACTACAGTAGTAAGTGAAGCTACCGTAAAATGTACCATTAATGCTCAATGCAATAGAACCATTAGGTTGCTTAAAGGAGAACTGTAGTGAGAGGTATATGGAGGCTGCCATATTGATTTCCTTTTAAGCTATACCAGTTGCCTGGCAGCCCTGCTGATCTATTTGGCTGCAGTAATAATAATAATTATAATCCAAACATTTGTATAGCGCTTTTCTCCTGTCAGACTCAAAGCGCTCAAGAGCTGCAGCCACAGGGACGCACTCAAGAGGCCACCCTGCAGTGTTAGGGAGTCTTGCTTTGAACTCCTTACTGAATAGGTACTTGACCTAGCCAGGATTCGAACCCTGGTCTCCCATGTCAAAGGCAGAACCCTTAACCAGTACACTATCCAGCCACTGTCGTGTGAATCCCACCAGAAACAAGCATGCAGCTAATCTTGTCAGATCTTACAAAAATGTCAAACACCAGATCTGCTGCATGCTTGTTCAGGGTCTAGGGCTAAAAGTATTGGAGGCAGAGGATCTGCAGGATAGCCAGGTAACTGGTATTGCTTAAAAGGAAATCAATATGGTAGCCTCCATATACCTTTCACTACAGTTCTCCTTTAAAGGGAACCTTAACTGAGAGTGATATGGCTGTTTCCTGTAAACAATACCAGTTGCCTGGCAGTCCAGCTGATCTTTGTGACTGCAATAGTGGCTGAATCACACCCTGAAACAAGCATGCAGCTAATCCAGTCTGACTTCAGTCAGAGCACCTGATCTGCATGCTTGTTCAGGGGCTGTGGCTAAAAGTATTAGAGACACAGGATCAGCAGGCAATTCAGGCAACTGGTATTATTTTAAAAGGAAAAATCCATATCCTTCTCCGTTTAGGTTCCCTTTAAGGATTTGTAGCATAAAAGCCAACTCACATTGGCTGGGATTTGAACCTGGGTCTCTCTGTATGGTGGACAAGCACACTATCCACTATACCAACTGAAGCTGGCCTGAAAATGCTGGCCTGAAAATGCTGGCCTGAAAATGCTGGCCTGAAAATGCTGGCCTGAAAATGCTGGCCTGAAAACAAGCTGCATGCTTGTTTCAGGGTGTGATGCAGCTTGTTTTCAGGCCAGCAATTTCAGGCCAGCAATTTCAGGCCAGCAATTTCAGGCCAGCTTCAGTTGGTATAGTGGATAGTGTGCTTGTCCACCATACAGTGAGACCCAGGTTCGAATCCCAGCCAATGTGAGTTGGCTTTTATGCTACAAATCCTTAAAGGGAACCTAAACGGAGAAGGATATGGATTTTTCCTTTTAAAATAATACCAGTTGCCTGAATCGCCTGCTGATCCTGTGTCTCTAATACTTTTAGCCACAGCCCCTGAACAAGCATGCAGATCAGGTGCTCTGACTGAAGTCAGACTGGATTAGCTGCATGCTTGTTTCAGGGTGTGATTCAGCCACTATTACAGTCACAAAGATCAGCTGGACTGCCAGGCAACTGGTATTGTTTACAGGAAACAGCCATATCACTCTCAGTTAAGGTTCCCTTTAAAGGAGAACTGTAGTGAAAGGTATATGGAGGCTACCATATTGATTTCCTTTTAAGCAATACCAGTTACCTGGCTATCCTGCAGATCCTCTGCCTCCAATACTTTTAGCCCTAGACCCTGAACAAGCATGCAGCAGATCTGGTGTTTGACATTTTTGTAAGATCTGACAAGATTAGCTGCATGCTTGTTTCTGGTGGGATTCACACGACAGTGGCTGGATAGTGTACTGGTTAAGGGTTCTGCCTTTGACATGGGAGACCAGGGTTCGAATCCTGGCTAGGTCAAGTACCTATTCAGTAAGGAGTTCAAAGCAAGACTCCCTAACACTGCAGGGTGGCCTCTTGAGTGCGTCCCTGTGGCTGCAGCTCTTGAGCGCTTTGAGTCTGACAGGAGAAAAGCGCTATACAAATGTTTGGATTATAATTATTATTATTACTGCAGCCAAATAGATCAGCAGGGCTGCCAGGCAACTGGTATAGCTTAAAAGGAAATCAATATGGCAGCCTCCATATACCTCTCACTACAGTTCTCCTTTAAGCAACCTAATGGTTCTATTGCATTGAGCATTAATGGTACATTTTACGGTAGCTTCACTTACTACTGTAGTGGTACAGTGCTTAGGGTGATGCACTGATGTGTCCACCACGCAGTGTGATCTGGGTTCGATTCCCAGCTATGGTATGATATATACTGGCTTTTAAAAAAGTATAATTCCCTGCCAGAAGACACCCTCCTCCCGGAGGGAGGAGGGAAAGGGTTGAAGGGTTGAAGGGTTGGAGGAGGGAGGCCAATTAAAATCTCACTAGCAGAGAGTGTAGCAGCTGTCCCATAACTAATTAGTGTAGGCAGACAACTGAGTCAAATGGTATAAAGGACCTAGCTTGAAGGGCGGGTCCTCAAGCAGTGTGTTTGACCATAACATGTCTGCTGACAGTGAAATGGAGGGTAAAAATTTTGTTTTTTGATGCGAACTGGGCGAAGCGAACTTCCGCAAACGTTCGCCTGCGGGAGGCGAACGCGAACCACCGAAGTTCGCCAGGAACCGTTCGCCGGCGAACCGTTCGGCCCAACTCTAGTAACCACCATAGTTATGGTCATGTCCAGGAGAACTCATGGAAAAGCACAGAATTTGTTTCATCAGCTGATAGATTTGCAAAGCTCTGATTTGCTGTGATCACATCCTGCATTAGCAAATGATCCTGACTAGCAAATCAGAGACTTACACATCAACCATCTAACTAAACTGATCACATGTTTCTCCGTGAGTTCTCCTAGAGATGACCATCACTAGTCATAGATCATCCAACAGGAAAATTATACAGAATACACAGATAAGAGTGTCCAAGAATGGCTAAAAATAAAAGACTGGACTATACCGAAGTGGTCTTATATGGGTCCTGATTTCAATTCAATAAAACCAACAAGGATAAGGAATGAACTGAAACATACAGCCCCAAGATGGCACCTTCAAACCTGAAAAAATGGAGTAGTTTTCCCAGGAAGTGGTTCACACTACCGGTTGAGGTCTTGAAAGAGCAAAATGCACTGCGTGTTGGCTGTGATTGCTCCTCAAGGTTGGGTAACCAAATATATAATGAAGGGTTCCAACATTTACATTCTTACTTGTGTTATTTTAAGCCAATTCCGTGTTTTGTTGAATACAAAATAAACAATGATTGGTGCCATTTATGTTTGTCAGTCTCAAGTTCTTCATTTTTTGTAGATGAGTATCAACAACTTTGTCCAAACCTGTAGATATAAATCTTCCTCTATACTCATTCCCCTGCAAGTGGACTTTTATCAGGGCCCAGGGGGCACCCATACTACAGGAAGTAGGGGAGTAACAACAACCCAGGGGGGCCCCTTCAAATTTTTTATGGGGCCCCTTGGGATCCAAACTCTTCTCCATTGTATCTGATCCCCTGAATATGTAAGGGCCAGGTCCTCCTACCTCTCCCAACATTTAATACTGCACAAGAGTGCTTTGGAAGGGGTAGAAGGGATTTCTGCCTCTTCTGCAGAGGCGATGAAGTCCCATGTCCATGGGTGTAGCCCTCCTGTGCTATACCAGTCTGCATGCAGGATAGAGGGGATAAAAGACATGGGATGAGTTTGTACATTTTAATAAAAAAAATAAATAAAACATAATGACAGAAATGAGAATAATAACTTCCAATAGAGTTTGTTTAGCAGTAGGTGAAAAGTGATGTGTTGGGCTGAAAAAAAAATGTCAAAAGCTATAAACATTGCCCATTAATACGCCTAAAACAGCATCTTCATGCACAAAGTGATTGTTTTAATGACCGGGGTAAATTAATTATTTTAGCCCGCATGTATTTTTCACCTTATGGACAAGAGAAATTTTCACATTTCAGCACTCCTGACTTTCATTCCCCAATAACTACTTATCACAGCAAAATGATCTGTACCTTGTTTTTTTCTGCCACCAATTAGGCTTCCTTTGGGTGGTACATTATGCTAATAATTATTTTATTCTAAATGCATTATAATGGGAATAATAAAAAAATGTAATTTTTTCTCAGTTTTCAGCCATTATAGTTTTAAAATAATACATGCTATCATAATTAAAATCCACGCATTTATTTGGCCATTTGTCCCGGTTATTGCAACGTTAAAATTATATTCCTAGTAAAATGCACAGTGACAATATTTTATTTGGAAATAAAGGTGCATTTTTTTCAGTTTTACATCCGTCACTAATTTTTTTGCCCATAATTTAATAATAATATACCCTCTTGACATACATATAAAAAAAAAATATTCCCCAAAGTCGGTAGGTGTAATTTTACTATTTGGCCACAAGATGTCCCCACTGAGTACTATACAATAAGAAAGCTATAGGAAGTAATGTGTTGTTACAGTGTAACTAGGGAAATGACACAGGCATCAATGGATGTCTGCAATCACGGTGGCCTAGAGGGGAGATTAATGAATGGGAACTTTATTCCCATTCATAAATCTAATGATCAGTGGCGGTAAGTGGTGGAAATCAGTGCAGGAGGAAGCGCGGTGGCTCTATTTAAGAATGAATACTGTTTTTGAACTAAAACAGTGTTCATTCTCGGCGGACATGTATGGATTGGCTCAGGGGACTTTTGTCCCCTGCAGCCAATCCCCCCTGTTGCCGGCAACAGCACACTTGTGGGCATCTGCCTGCATTATCAAGCTGCAGGAATATGACTATCGGATCCCTGCGGCTGTAACAGCTGCCACTGCGGACATGAGGTTCACGTCCCAGTGGCAGAAATGGTAAAAGTTTGCATGGGCATATCAAACATTAAATTAGAAATTGATTAAGCTGTTAAAGGAAACTGCTTTTAAGTTAAACAATTAAATGAAACAAACCTGCCCTTAAGGGAGGTTGGTAAATGGTGTTTTTTTTGGGGGGGAGGGGGCAAAAGTGCATTTACCTACCTATTGGGGGGCTGCTCCCTAGCCCCCCACCTATTGATTATTACTATTATTGATTTATAACGTGCTAAATGCTGTAAAAACAACAAGGGGTACATAATGATTCAGACAACGATGAACATCAAATATGGACATGTAATAAACGCTGGAAAGGCAGCTGCGGGGAATAGCGCTACCACCGCAGCTGCCTCCAGCCCCCTGTTTAGCAGCATGTCCGGGCCTCAGGCGTCTAGCACGCCGAGGACGGAATTGTCAGTTGCACATATGGTTGCCTTGCCGCGCGCGCGCATAGACGGGACCTTTATGCGGGAGGAGGCACGTCAGCTGACCGGCTGGTCGGCTGACGTCAGAGGCGACGCTCGCCACTCCTCATTGGATGATCGCTGGGGGCGTGCCTGGAGGGTCTCCTCTGCTTCATAAGCCGTACTGTGTCACTCGCAACTTGTCTGCTGTTGCGAATACTTGGTGTTAGCGCTCAGACCCTTAGATAGTTCCGGTGTGCTTTGATCCGGGAGGAAACCGGGGATTTCACACAAGATAGGAATTGTTTGATAGCCTTAATCTTTACCGTACTGTATATTATTTGTGTATGACTCTGGCTAGTTCTGACCTCTCTCTTTCTAAGTGATTCTTTACCTCTGCTCATCTGATCCTGTTGCCAAACCATGCCTATTTATATCTTCCTGACTCTGCCTCCCGATTTTGTACTGCATCTGTCTGTCTGTTGCCAAACCCGATCTGTCTGACTACTCTACTCTCACCAGAGGGCCCTTTTCTCTGGTGAGAGGCTCTTTACTGATTGTACCCACTAGTGTTGGGCGAACAGTGTTCGCCACTGTTCGGGTTCTGCAGAACATCACCCTGTCCGGGTGATGTTCGAGTTCGGCCGAACACCTGATGGTGTTCGGCCAAACTGTTCGGCCATTTGGCCGAACTAAGACCGCATGGACGAACGTTACCCGAACGTTCGGCTAGCGCTGTGATTGGCCGAACGGGTCACGTGGTTTGGACCCGAACGCGCTCTGATTGGCCGAACGGGTCACGTGGTTCGGGTAAATAAATACCCGATCCACGTCATTTCTCCGCCATTTGTCTGTGGGTTTAGCTTTGGGTGGGCAGGCAGGGTAGTTCTCTCTCCAGCCAGGATAGCCAGGGTCCCCCCAGTCATTGTGTCGCTGCTGGGAACAGTAGTAGTACACCGCTCAACCACACTACATAGCATTGTGTTTACTGCCACTCTGTGTGTCTGCTGGGAACAGTAGTACACCGCTCACCCTGTATAGCATTGTGCTCTGTGTCGCTGCTAGGAATAGTAGTACACCGCTCACCCACACTACATAGCATTGTGTTTACTGCCACTCTGTGTGTCTGCTGGGAACAGTAGTACACAGCTCACCCTGTATAGCATTGTGCTCTGTGTCGCTGCTGGGAATAGTAGTACACCGCTCACCCACACTATATAGCATTGTGTTTACTGCCACTCTGTGTGTCTGCTGGGAACAGTAGTACACCGCTCACCCTGTATAGCATTGTGCTCTGTGTCGCTGCTGGGAATAGTAGTACACCGCTCACCCACACTACATAGCATTGTGTTTACTGCCACTCTGTGTGTCTGCTGGGAACAGTAGTACACCACTCACCCTGTATAGCATTGTGCTCTGTGTCGCTGCTGGGAATAGTAGTACACCGCTCACCCACACTATAAAGCATTGTGTTTACTGCCACTCTGTGTGTCTGCTGGGAACAGTAGTACACCGCTCACCCTGTATAGCATTGTGCTCTGTGTCGCTGCTGGGAATAGTAGTACACCGTTCACCCACACTATATAGCATTGTGTTTACTGCCACTCTGTGTGTCTTCTGGGAACAGTAGTACACCGCTCACCCTGTATAGCATTGTGCTCTGTGTCGCTGCTGGGAATATTAGTACACCGCTCACCCACACTACATAGCATTGTGTTTACTGCCACTCTGTGTGTCTGCTGGGAACAGTAGTACACCGCTCACCCTGTATAGCATTGTGCTCTGTGTCGCTGCTGGGAATAGTAGTACACCGCTCACCCACACTATATAGCATTGTGTTTACTGCCATTCTGTGTGTCTGCTGGGAACAGTAGTACACCGCTCACCCTGTATAGCATTGTGCTCTGTGTTGCTGCTGGGAATAGTAGTACACCGCTCACCCACACTATATAGCATTGTGTTTACTGCCACTCTGTGTGTCTGCTGGGAACAGTAGTACACCGCTCAACAACCACTGTATACCATTGTGCTCTGTGTTGCTGCTGGGAATAGTAGTACACCGTTCACCCACACTATATAGCATTGTGTTTACTGCCACTCTGTGTGTCTGCTGGGAACAGTAGTACACCGCTCAACCACCACTGTATACCATTGTGGTCTGTGTCGCTGCTGGGAATAGTGGTACACCGCTCACCCACCACTGTATAGCATTGTGCTCTGTGTCGCTGCTGGGAACAGTAGTACACCGCTCGCTCACCCACACTATATAGCATTGTGTTTACTGCCACTCTGTGTACACCGCTCACCCAGCACTGTATAGCATTGTGTTTACTGCCACTCTGTGTGTCTGCTGGGAACAGTAGTACACCGCTCTACCACCACTGTATACCATTTTGCTCTGTGTCGCTGCTGGGAATAGTGGTGCACCTCTCACCCACCACTGTATAGCGTTGTGCTCTGTGTCACTGCTGGGAACAGTAGTACACCGCTCGCTCACCCACACTATATAGCATTGTGTTTACTGCCACTCTGTGTACACCGCTCACCCAGCACTATATAGCATTGTGTTTACTGCCACTCTGTGTCTCTGCTGGGAACAGTAGTACACCGCTCACCGCCACTGTATAGCATTGTGCTCTGTGTCGCTGCTGGGAATAGTGGTACACCACTCACCCACCACTGTATAGCATTTCTGTACTGCCACTGTACTGCTGCCAGTCAGCATGTACTTTAAGGATAAGTGAAATGAGGAAGAAATCCAGTGAAAGAGGGAGGGGCAAGGGAAGAGGTGTTTCCCCTGACGGTTCACATACAGGCCACAGGGGAGCACCCAAGAAAACCCACTCAATACCGCCCATGTTGTCCAGGACAACAACCCTCACAAATCCAAAAGAACATGACCAGATAATTACTTGGATGACCTCTCAAGCATCCAGCAGTGGGTTAAGCAGCACCAGCACATCACGCACGAGGTCCGAGTCCTCAGCCAGTTACAAGGAGCCAGTGGGCACAAAGCTGACACAACCGGCAGCGACACCACGCACACAACTGCCAGATAACCAGTCCGAAGAATTACCTCAGGACACAATGGGGTATTCGCAGGAGCTATTCCCAGCCCAACAAACTTCCACCTTTCAAAGGTCAATGGAACAGCCAGAAATTTTGTGCCCGGATTCACAACCATTTACTATGGGAAATGCAACGCGCACTGAAATGCAAGGCGAGTCCGAGGACTTTGAAACCCAAATCCCAGAGCAAGTTGGGCAGGAGGGGTTTCAATTGCATGAGGTCGGCCGAGAAGATCTTGAAGACGACGTTGGAGTGTGCTGCGCAGAGGTTGTTGTGGGGAGCTCTACTCCACGGCGGCGGCCCACAATCACATATGACGAGTTTGAGGAGATGGAAGAAGAGGAGGGTATGGACAATGTTGACAGAGACCCAGATTTTGTATGTGAAGGAGAACATCGCCGTCGTAGCAGCACAGATGAGTCTGTTGAAGAACCCACTGCTGCACGAGTTCGCCTTGTGCCACAAGGTAGGCGGCGCGAAATTTCAGGCACCACAAGCGTGGAAGTTCCTTTGAGACGCAAAAGAGGCGCAAACAGAAATCGCCAGCAAGGCAGGTGCTCCAAAGTCTGGGCTTTCTTTGAAGACTGCACTGAGGATGGTACCATGGCGATTTGCAAGGTGTGCAAGACCCACCTGAGCAGGGGGAAAAGTATTAACAACCTCTCCACCACCAGCATGAGCCGCCACATGCTATCCAAACATCCCACTCTGTGGGCAAACGCGGCAGGACAGGGTACCAGCAACACTGCCTCCCTTGGTTTCACTAGACTCACCACCAGACCCGCCTCAGCAGCAGCAGTAGCCCAGCCATTACGTGGTTCACAACATTCACAAACATCAGACGACGCTGACACTGTCACTTTCCGGACTAGTGCTCTTGAGTAGTGTTGGGCGAACAGTGTTCGCCACTGTTCGGGTTCTGCAGAACATCACCCTGTTCGGGTGATGTTCGAGTTCGGCCGAACACCTGACGGTGCTCGGCCAAACCGTTCGGCCACATGGCCGAACTAAGAGCGCATGGCCGAACGTTCCCCCGAACGTTCGGCTAGCGCTGTGATTGGCCGAACGGGTCACGTGGTTCGGGTAAATATATACCCGAACCACGTCATATCTCCGCCATTTGTCTGTGGGTTTAGCTTTGGGTAGGCAGGCAGGGTAGTTCGCTCTCCAGCCACGCTAGCCAGGGTCCCCCCCAGTCATTGTGTGTCGCTGCTGGGAACAGTAGTACACCGCTCGCTCAGCCACACTATATATAGCATTGTTTACTGCCACTGTGTACCTCGCTCAGCCACGCTATATATATAGCATTGTGTTTTCTGACACTCTGTGTACACGGCTTAGCCTGACTAATATAGCATTGTGTGTACTGCCACTGTGCACCTCGCTCAGCCACGCTATATATAGCATTGTGTGTACTGCCACTGTGCACCTCGCTCAGCCACGCTATATATAGCATTGTGTGTACTGCCACTGTGCACCTCGCTCAGCCACGCTATATATAGCATTGTGTGTACTGCCACTGTGCACCTCGCTCAGCCACGCTATATATATAGCATTGTGTTTTCTGACACTCTGTGTACACGGCTTAGCCTGACTAATATAGCATTGTGTGTACTGCCACTGTGCACCTCGCTCAGCCACGCTATATATATAGCATTGTGTTTTCTGACACTCTGTGTACACGGCTTAGCCTGACTAATATAGCATTGTGTGTACTGCCACTGTGCACCTCGCTCAGCCACGCTATATATAGCATTGTGTGTACTGCCACTGTGCACCTCGCTCAGCCACGCTATATATAGCATTGTGTGTACTGCCACTGTGCACCTCGCTCAGCCACGCTATATATAGCATTGTGTGTACTGCCACTGTGCACCTCGCTCAGCCACGCTATATATATAGCATTGTGTTTTCTGACACTCTGTGTACACGGCTTAGCCTGACTAATATAGCATTGTGTGTACTGCCACTGTGCACCTCGCTCAGCCACGCTATATATAGCATTGTGTGTACTGCCACTGTGCACCTCGCTCAGCCACGCTATATATAGCATTGTGTGTACTGCCACTGTGCACCGCGCTCAGCCACGCTATATATAGCATTGTGTGTACTGCCACTGTGCACCTCGCTCAGCCACGCTATATATATAGCATTGTGTTTTCTGACACTCTGTGTACACGGCTTAGCCTGACTAATATAGCATTGTGTGTACTGCCACTGTGCACCTCGCTCAGCCACGCTATATATAGCATTGTGTGTACTGCCACTGTGCACCTCGCTCAGCCACGCTATATATAGCATTGTGTGTACTGCCACTGTGCACCTCGCTCAGCCACGCTATATATAGCATTGTGTGTACTGCCACTGTGCACCTCGCTCAGCCACGCTATATATAGCATTGTGTTTACTGACACTCTGTGTACACCGCTCAGCCAGACTATATACCGTTGTTTACTGACACTCTGTGTACACCGCTCAGCCAGACTATATACCATTGTTTACTGACACTCTGTGTACACGGCTTAGCCTGACTAATATAGCATTGTGTGTACTGCCACTGTGCACCTCGCTCAGCCACGCTATATATAGCATTGTGTTTAATGACACTCTGTGTACACGGCTTAGCCAGACTATATAGCATTGTGTGTACTGCCACTCTGTGTACACCGCTCAGCCAGACTATATAGCATTGTATTTACTTCCACTCTGTGTCTGCTGGGCCTGGGAACAGTAGTACACCGCTCACCCGCCACTGTATAGCATTGTGCTCTGTCGCTGCTGGGAATAGTGGTACTGTATAGCATTTCTGTACTGCCACTGTACTGCTGCCAGTCAGCGTGTACTGTAAGGATAAGTGAAATGAGGAAGAAATCCGGTGAAAGAGGAAGGGGCAAGGGAAGAGGTGTTTCCCCTGACGGTTCACGTACAGGCCACAGGGGAGCACCCAAGAAAACCCACTCAATACCGCCCATGTTGTCCAGGACAACAACCCTCACAAATCCAAAAGAACAGGACCAGATAATTACTTGGATGACCTCTCAAGCGTCCAGCAGTGGGTTAAGCAGCACCAGCACATCACGCACGAGGTCCGAGTCCTCAGCCAGTTACAAGGAGCCAGTGGGCACAAAGCTGACACAACCGGCAGCGACACCACGCACACAACTGCCAGATAACCAGTCCTATGAATTACCTCAGGACACAATGGGGTATTTGCAGGAGCTATTCCCAGCCCAACAAACTTCCACCTATGAAAGGTCAATGGAGGAACAGCCAGAAATGTTGTGCCCGGATTCACAACCATTAACTGTGGGAAATGCACCGCGCACTGAAATACAAGGCGAGTCCGAGGAGGACTCGGAAACCCAAATCCCAGAGCAAGTTGGGCAGGAGGGGTTTCAATTGCAGGAGGTCGGCCGACAAGATCTGGAAGACGACGTTGGAGTGAGCTGCGCAGAGGTTGTTCTGGGGAGCTCTACTCCACGGCGGCGGCCCCCCACAATGACATATGACGAGTTTGAGGAGATGGAAGAGGAGGGTATGGACAATGTGGACAGAGACCCAGATTTTATTTGTGAACGAGAACATCGCCGTCGTAGCAGCAGCACAGATGAGTCTGTTGAAGAACCCACTGCTGCACGAGTTCGCCTTGTGCCACAAGGTAGGCGGCGCGCAATTTCAGGCACCACAAGCGTGGAAGTTAGAGTGAGAGGCAAAAGAGGAGGAAACAGAAATCGCCAGCAAGGAGGCAGGTGCTCCAAAGTCTGGGCTTTCTTTGAAGACTGCACTGAGGATGTTACCATGGCGATTTGCAAGGTGTGCAAGACTCGCCTGAGCAGGGGGAAAAGTATTAACAACCTCTCCACCACCAGCATGAGCCGCCACATGCTATCCAAACATCCCACTCTGTGGGCAAACGCGGCAGGACAGGGTACCAGCAACACTGCCTCCCTTGGGTTCACCAGACTCACCACCAGACCCGCCTCAGCAGCAGCAGTAGCCCAGCCATTGCGTGGTTCACAACATTCACAAACATCAGACGACGCTGACACTGTCACTTTCCGGAGTAGTGCTCTTGAGGTCTCCCAGTGTTCATCAAACACAACAACCAACAGCCCTTCCGTGTGCAGCGCTACGGTTCAGTTGTCTGTGTCGGAGATGTTTGAGCGCAAGAGGAAATTGCCAGCAAATGACCCCCGGGCCGTGGCAGTAACAGCCAGCATAGCCAAGCTTCTGGCCTGCAAAATGCTGCCATATCGAGTGGTGGAGACAAACAGCTTCAAGGGCATGATGTCAGTGGCCATCCCACGTTACGTGGTTCCCAGCCGCTACCACTTTGCGCGCTCTGCAGTGCCTGAGTTGCATGAGCACGTGGTCAGCAAAATAACCCGAAGCTTGAAGAATGCCGTTGCCTGCAAGGTTCACCTCACCACTGACACTTGGACGAGTGCGTTCGGCCAGGGTCGATACATCTCCCTTACCGCGCACTGGGTGAACCTTGTGGAGCCTGGCAGCGATTCCTCACCTGCTACGGCGCGGGTGTTGCCCACGCCGCAAACAGCTGCACCGCCGTCCCTCCCACTGGATAACAACAGCAGCACCTACCTCTCTGACTCCTTCTCCTCCAACGCATCTCAAAGCTGTACCTCATCCGGAAACGCTAACCCAGCAGCAGTAGGATCGTGGAAGCAGTGCAGCACAGCTGTTGGCATGCGTCAGCAAGCGTTGCTGAAGCTGATCTGCCTTGGGGATAAGCAGCACACAGGGGAGGAAATTTGGAGGGGAATAAAGAAACAGACGGATTTGTGGCTGGCACCGCTGGACCTGAAACCGGGCATGGTTGTGTGTGATAATGGGAGTAATCTCATTCGCGCTTTAAGGTTGGCTAAGCTGACACACATCCCTTGCCTGGCGCACGTGATGAACCTAGTAGTTCAGCGGTTCCTGAGGACATACCCAGGTGTGGCCGATCTTCTGTTGAAGGTGCGACGAGTGGCCAAACATTGTAGAAATTCCAGTACTGCTTCGGGGGCACTCGCCAAGATGCAGGAGCGCTTCAATCTCCCCCACCACCGCTTGCTGTGTGATGTCCCTACGCGCTGGAATTCTACGCTGCACATGCTAGCCCGCTTTTGAGAGAAGAAGAGTGCAGTGGTCCAGTACATGACGGCGCAGTACCGAGGCGCATCCGGACAGCTGCCAAGCTTCTGTGGATCCGATTGGGCCAACATGTTGGACCTCTGCCAAGTCCTCCAAAATTTTGAGCAATCCACGTTGCATGTGAGCAGTGACAACTCTTCAGTCAGCATTACCATACCACTGCTGTGTTTACTGAAGAGGTCAATGTTGAAAATCAAGGAAACAGCTGTCATGATGCAACTGGGGGAACCTGAAGGAGAAAACGATCAGCGTGATGGTACCAACATCAGGCCATCCGCCTCAGGAAACGCTGGCCCCAGCAGCTATGACGAATAAGAGGAGGAGGAACAGCTGGAGTTGGAGCAGGAATTTCCTGCCACCACTGACGAGGGCCAGAGCGGTGCACGTTGGACTTCCACAATTCAGCGCGAATGGTCAGCAGAAGCAGACCAGGAAGAAGGTGACGACTATGATGCATCACAACAACTATCACAACGCTCACAAGAGGATGATGAGGATTCTGGCAGGACTCTGGCACACATGGCTCAATTCATGCTAGACTGCATTGAACGCGACCCACGCTTTGTGCGCATTCTGGACAACACCAATTACTGGGTTTATACCCTTCTGGATCCACGGTACAAACACAATGTTCCAAAACTGCTTGAAGAAAGAGTCAGACAGGTCAAAATGGAAGAATACCAGCAGGCCCTTGTGGAGACTTTAGAGAGGAGATTGACATCCTCCTCCTCCTCTAGCCACTTGTACGCCGACAGACTGACTTCCGCAAACCCAGGACGACCAGGAGAGCAGCAAACAACACAAGCCGCAGCTAGTGCCTAAAAGGGAATGGTATCGGCAGTGTCCTTGGAGTGGGAAAATTTTCTGACACCCATGCAGCAGCAGCCCACAGAACAGCAAGCGTGCAGATCCACCTCCAACACCGATCGCCTGGAGAAGATGGTCAAGGACTACATGTCAGATGGCGTAGCTGTGTTGAACAATCCATCTGCACCCTTCAACTATTGGGTATCGAAGCTAGACACCTGGCACGAACTGGCAATGTACGCAATAGAGGTGCTGGCTTGCCTGGCAGCCAGCGTTATGTCGAAACGCTGTTTCAGTGCTGCCGGAGGCATCGTCACAGATCGGCGTATCCGCCTCTCCACAGAAAATGCAGACCGTCTGACTCAAATTAAAATGAATCAATCCTGGATTGGAAACGACTATGCAACACTCCCGGACCCCAACCAAGTAACATGAACAATGACCATCTGTGATGGGTTAGCGTTGCTGGTCCCTGTTTATGGAACCTCTTATCTTTATTACATTTATGACTGCATGGCAGTAAAAAGCATGCTATCCGCACGCTTCTTGTCCTCATGCAAGGCCTGGGTTGTTGTGTCTCAAAGCGTGGCCTTCTCCTCCTGCGCCTCCTCCTGTTCCATCACGTGTGCTGCTGCTGCTGCTGGGTTAGCGTTGCCGGTCCCTGTTTATGGAACCTCTTATCTTTATTACATTTATGACTGCATAGCGGTAAAAAGCATGCTATCCGCACGCTTCTTGTCCTCATGCAAGGCCTGGGTTGTAGTGTCTCAAAGCGTGGCCTTCTCCTCCTGCGCCTCCTCCTGTTTTATCACGTGTGCTGCTGCTGCTGCTGGGTTAGCAATGCCGGTCCCTGTTTATGGAACCTCTTATCTTTATTACATTTATGACTGCATGGCGGTAAAAAGCATGCTATCCGCACGCTTCTTGTCCTCATGCAAGGCCTGGGTTGTTGTGTCTCAAAGCGTGGCCTTCTCCTCCTGCGCCTCCTCCTGTTCCATCACGTGTGCTGCTGCTGGGTTAGCGTTGCCGGTCCCTGTTTATGGAACCTCTTATCTTTATTACATTTATGACTGCATGGCGGCAAAAGCATTGCTATATCCGCACGCTTTTTGTCCTCATGCAAGGCCTGGGTTGTTGTGTCTCAAAAAGCGAGGCCTTCTCCTCCTGCGCCTCCTCCTGTTCCATCACGTGTGCTGCCGCTGCTGCTGGGTTAGCGTTGCCGGTCCCTGTTTATGGAACCTCTCATCTTTATTACATTTATGACTGCATGGCGGCAAAAAGCATTGCTATATCCGCACGCTTTTTGTCCTCATGCAAGGCCTGGGTCGTTGTGTCTCAAAAAGCATGGCCTTCTCCTCCTGCGCCTCCTCCTGTTCCATCACGTGTGCTGCTGCTGCTGCTGGGTTAGCGTTGCCGGTCCCTGTTTATGGAACCTCTTATCTTTATTACATTTATGACTGCATGGCGGCAAAAAGCATTGCTATATCCGCACGCTTCTTGTCCTCATGCAAGGCCTGGGTTGTAGTGTCTCAAAGCGTGGCCTTCTCCTTCTGCGCCTCCTCCTGTTCCATCACGTGTGCTGCTGCTGCTGCTGGGTTAGCGTTGCCGGTCCCTGTTTATGGAACCTCTTATCTTTATTACATTTATGACTGCATGGCGGTAAAAAGCATGCTATCCGCACGTTTCTTGTCCTCATGCAAGGCCTGGGTTGTTGTGTCTCAAAGCGTGGCCTTCTCCTCCTGCGCCTCCTCCTGTTCCATCACGTGTGCTGCTGCTGGGTTAGCGTTGCCGGTCCCTGTTTATGGAACCTCTTATCTTTATTACATTTATGACTGCATGGCGGCAAAAAGCATTGCTATATCCGCACGCTTTTTGTCCTCATGCAAGGCCTGGGTTGTTGTGTCTCAAAAAGCGTGGCCTTCTCCTCCTGCACCTCCTCCTGTTCCATCATGTGTGCTGCTGCTGCTGCTGGGTTAGCGTTGCCGGTCCCTGTTTATGGAACCTCTCATCTTTATTACATTTATGACTGCATGGCAGCAAAAAGCATTGCTATATCCGCACGCTTTTTGTCCTCATGCAAGGCCTGGGTTGTTGTGTCTCAAAAAGCGTGGCCTTCTCCTCCTGCGCCTCCTCCTGTTCCATCACGTGTGCTGCTGCTGCTGCTGGGTTAGCGTTGCCGGCCCCTGTTTATGGAACCTCTTATCTTTATTACATTTATGACTGCATGGCGGCAAAAAGCATTGCTATATCCGCACGCTTCTTGTCCTCATGCAAGGCCTGGGTTGTTGTGTCTCAAAGCGTGGCCTTCTCCTCCTGCGCCTCCTCCTGTTCCATCACGTGTGCTGCTGCTGCTGCTGGGTTAGCGTTGCCGGTCCCTGTTTATGGAACCTCTTATCTTTATTACATTTATGACTGCATGGCGGTAAAAAGCATGCTATCCGCACGCTTCTTGTCCTCATGCAAGGCCTGGGTTGTTGTGTCTCAAAGCGTGGCCTTCTCCTCCTGCGCCTCCTCCTGTTCCATCACGTGTGCTGCTGCTGGGTTAGCGTTGCCGGTCCCTGTTTATGGAACCTCTTATCTTTATTACATTTATGACTGCATGGCGGCAAAAAGCATTGCTATATCCGCACGCTTTTTGTCCTCATGCAAGGCCTGGGTTGTTGTGTCTCAAAAAGCGTGGCCTTCTCCTCCTGCGCCTCCTCCTGTTCCATCACGTGTGCTGCTGCTGCTGCTGGGTTAGCGTTGCCGGTCCCTGTTTATGGAACCTCTCATCTTTATTACATTTATGACTGCATGGCGGCAAAAAGCATTGCTATATCCGCACGCTTTTTGTCCTCATGCAAGGCCTGGGTTGTTGTGTCTCAAAAAGCATGGCCTTCTCCTCCTGCGCCTCCTCCTGTTCCATCACGTGTGCTGCTGCTGCTGCTGGGTTGCCGGTCCCTGTTTATGGAACCTCTTATCTTTATTACATTTATGACTGCATGGCGGCAAAAAGCATTGCTATATCCGCACGCTTCTTGTCCTCATGCAAGGCCTGGGTTGTAGTGTCTCAAAGCGTGGCCTTCTCCTCCTGCGCCTCCTCCTGTTCCATCACGTGTGCTGCTGCTGCTGCTGGGTTAGCGTTGCCGGTCCCTGTTTATGGAACCTCTTATCTTTATTACATTTATGACTGCATGGCGGTAAAAAGCATGCTATCCGCACGTTTCTTGTCCTCATGCAAGGCCTGGGTTGTTGTGTCTCAAAGCGTGGCCTTCTCCTCCTGCGCCTCCTCCTGTTCCATCACGTGTGCTGCTGCTGGGTTAGCGTTGCCGGTCCCTGTTTATGGAACCTCTTATCTTTATTACATTTATGACTGCATGGCGGCAAAAAGCATTGCTATATCCGCACGCTTTTTGTCCTCATGCAAGGCCTGGGTTGTTGTGTCTCAAAAAGCGTGGCCTTCTCCTCCTGCGCCTCCTCCTGTTCCATCACGTGTGCTGCTGCTGCTGCTGGGTTAGCGTTGCCGGTCCCTGTTTATGGAACCTCTCATCTTTATTACATTTATGACTGCATGGCGGCAAAAAGCATTGCTATATCCGCACGCTTTTTGTCCTCATGCAAGGCCTGGGTTGTTGTGTCTCAAAAAGCATGGCCTTCTCCTCCTGCGCCTCCTCCTGTTCCATCACGTGTGCTGCTGCTGCTGCTGGGTTAGCGTTGCCGGTCCCTGTTTATGGAACCTCTTATCTTTATTACATTTATGACTGCATGGCGGCAAAAAGCATTGCTATATCCGCACGCTTCTTGTCCTCATGCAAGGCCTGGGTTGTAGTGTCTCAAAGCGTGGCCTTCTCCTCCTGCGCCTCCTCCTGTTCCATCACGTGTGCTGCTGCTGCTGCTGGGTTAGCGTTGCCGGTCCCTGTTTATGGAACCTCTTATCTTTATTACATTTATGACTGCATGGCGGTAAAAAGCATGCTATCCGCACGTTTCTTGTCCTCATGCAAGGCCTGGGTTGTTGTGTCTCAAAGCGTGGCCTTCTCCTCCTGCGCCTCCTCCTGTTCCATCACGTGTGCTGCTGCTGGGTTAGCGTTGCCGGTCCCTGTTTATGGAACCTCTTATCTTTATTACATTTATGACTGCATGGCGGCAAAAAGCATTGCTATATCCGCACGCTTTTTGTCCTCATGCAAGGCCTGGGTTGTTGTGTCTCAAAAAGCGTGGCCTTCTCCTCCTGCACCTCCTCCTGTTCCATCATGTGTGCTGCTGCTGCTGCTGGGTTAGCGTTGCCGGTCCCTGTTTATGGAACCTCTCATCTTTATTACATTTATGACTGCATGGCAGCAAAAAGCATTGCTATATCCGCACGCTTTTTGTCCTCATGCAAGGCCTGGGTTGTTGTGTCTCAAAAAGCATGGCCTTCTCCTCCTGCGCCTCCTCCTGTTCCATCACGTGTGCTGCTGCTGCTGCTGGGTTAGCGTTGCCGGTCCCTGTTTATGGAACCTCTTATCTTTATTACATTTATGACAGCATAGCGGCAAAAAGCATTGCTATATCCGCACGCTTTTTGTCCTCATGCAAGGCCTGGGTTGTTGTGTCTCAAAAAGCGTGGCCTTCTCCTCCTGCGCCTCCTCCTGTTCCATCACGTGTGCTGCTGCTGCTGGGTTAGCGTTGCCGGCCCCTGTTTATGGAACCTCTTATCTTTATTACATTTATGACTGCATGGCGGTAAAAAGCATGCTATCCGCACGCTTCTTGTCCTCATGCAAGGCCTGGGTTGTTGTGTCTCAAAGCGTGGCCTTCTCCTCCTGCGCCTCCTCCTGTTCCATCACGTGTGCTGCTGCTGGGTTAGCGTTGCCGGTCCCTGTTTATGGAACCTCTTATCTTTATTACATTTATGACTGCATGGCGGCAAAAAACATTGCTATATCCGCACGCTTTTTGTCCTCATGCAAGGCCTGGGTTGTTGTGTCTCAAAAAGTGTGGCCTTCTCCTCCTGCGCCTCCTCCTGTTCCATCACGTGTGCTGCTGCTGCTGCTGGGTTAGCGTTGCCGGTCCCTGTTTATGGAACCTCTCATCTTTATTACATTTATGACTGCATGGCGGCAAAAAGCATTGCTATATCCGCACGCTTTTTGTCCTCATGCAAGGCCTGGGTTGTTGTGTCTCAAAAAGCATGGCCTTCTCCTCCTGCGCCTCCTCCTGTTCCATCACGTGTGCTGCTGCTGCTGCTGGGTTGCCGGTCCCTGTTTATGGAACCTCTTATCTTTATTACATTTATGACTGCATGGCGGCAAAAAGCATTGCTATATCCGCACGCTTCTTGTCCTCATGCAAGGCCTGGGTTGTAGTGTCTCAAAGCGTGGCCTTCTCCTCCTGCGCCTCCTCCTGTTCCATCACGTGTGCTGCTGCTGCTGCTGGGTTAGCGTTGCCGGTCCCTGTTTATGGAACCTCTTATCTTTATTACATTTATGACTGCATGGCGGTAAAAAGCATGCTATCCGCACGTTTCTTGTCCTCATGCAAGGCCTGGGTTGTTGTGTCTCAAAGCGTGGCCTTCTCCTCCTGCGCCTCCTCCTGTTCCATCACGTGTGCTGCTGCTGGGTTAGCGTTGCCGGTCCCTGTTTATGGAACCTCTTATCTTTATTACATTTATGACTGCATGGCGGCAAAAAGCATTGCTATATCCGCACGCTTTTTGTCCTCATGCAAGGCCTGGGTTGTTGTGTCTCAAAAAGCGTGGCCTTCTCCTCCTGCGCCTCCTCCTGTTCCATCATGTGTGCTGCTGCTGCTGCTGGGTTAGCGTTGCCGGTCCCTGTTTATGGAACCTCTCATCTTTATTACATTTATGACTGCATGGCGGCAAAATGCATTGCTATATCCGCACGCTTTTTGTCCTCATGCAAGGCCTGGGTTGTTGTGTCTCAAAAAGCATGGCCTTCTCCTCCTGCGCCTCCTCCTGTTCCATCACGTGTGCTGCTGCTGCTGCTGGGTTAGCGTTGCCGGTCCCTGTTTATGGAACCTCTTATCTTTATTACATTTATGACTGCATGGCGGCAAAAAGCATTGCTATATCCGCACGCTTCTTGTCCTCATGCAAGGCCTGGGTTGTAGTGTCTCAAAGCGTGGCCTTCTCCTCCTGCGCCTCCTCCTGTTCCATCACGTGTGCTGCTGCTGCTGCTGGGTTAGCGTTGCCGGTCCCTGTTTATGGAACCTCTTATCTTTATTACATTTATGACTGCATGGCGGTAAAAAGCATGCTATCCGCACGTTTCTTGTCCTCATGCAAGGCCTGGGTTGTTGTGTCTCAAAGCGTGGCCTTCTCCTCCTGCGCCTCCTCCTGTTCCATCACGTGTGCTGCTGCTGGGTTAGCGTTGCCGGTCCCTGTTTATGGAACCTCTTATCTTTATTACATTTATGACTGCATGGCGGCAAAAAGCATTGCTATATCCGCACGCTTTTTGTCCTCATGCAAGGCCTGGGTTGTTGTGTCTCAAAAAGCGTGGCCTTCTCCTCCTGCACCTCCTCCTGTTCCATCATGTGTGCTGCTGCTGCTGCTGGGTTAGCGTTGCCGGTCCCTGTTTATGGAACCTCTCATCTTTATTACATTTATGACTGCATGGCAGCAAAAAGCATTGCTATATCCGCACGCTTTTTGTCCTCATGCAAGGCCTGGGTTGTTGTGTCTCAAAAAGCATGGCCTTCTCCTCCTGCGCCTCCTCCTGTTCCATCATGTGTGCTGCTGCTGCTGCTGGGTTAGCGTTGCCGGTCCCTGTTTATGGAACCTCTTATCTTTATTACATTTATGACAGCATAGCGGCAAAAAGCATTGCTATATCCGCACGCTTTTTGTCCCCATGCAAGGCCTGGGTTGTTGTGTCTCAAAAAGCGTGGCCTTCTCCTCCTGCGCCTCCTCCTGTTCCATCACGTGTGCTGCTGCTGCTGCTGGGTTAGCGTTGCCGGCCCCTGTTTATGGAACCTCTTATCTTTATTACATTTATGACTGCATGGCGGCAAAAAGCATTGCTATATCCGCACGCTTTTTGTCCTCATGCAAGGCCTGGGTTGTTGTGTCTCAAAAAGCATGGCCTTCTCCTCCTGCGCCTCCTCCTGTTCCATCACGTGTGCTGCTGCTGCTGCTGGGTTGCCGGTCCCTGTTTATGGAACCTCTTATCTTTATTACATTTATGACTGCATGGCGGCAAAAAGCATTGCTATATCCGCACGCTTCTTGTCCTCATGCAAGGCCTGGGTTGTAGTGTCTCAAAGCGTGGCCTTCTCCTCCTGCGCCTCCTCCTGTTCCATCACGTGTGCTGCTGCTGCTGCTGGGTTAGCGTTGCCGGTCGATGTTTATGGAACCTCTTATCTTTATTACATTTATGACTGCATGGCGGTAAAAAGCATGCTATCCGCACGTTTCTTGTCCTCATGCAAGGCCTGGGTTGTTGTGTCTCAAAGCGTGGCCTTCTCCTCCTGCGCCTCCTCCTGTTCCATCACGTGTGCTGCTGCTGGGTTAGCGTTGCCGGTCCCTGTTTATGGAACCTCTTATCTTTATTACATTTATGACTGCATGGCGGCAAAAAGCATTGCTATATCCGCACGCTTTTTGTCCTCATGCAAGGCCTGGGTTGTTGTGTCTCAAAAAGCGTGGCCTTCTCCTCCTGCGCCTCCTCCTGTTCCATCATGTGTGCTGCTGCTGCTGCTGGGTTAGCGTTGCCGGTCCCTGTTTATGGAACCTCTCATCTTTATTACATTTATGACTGCATGGCGGCAAAAAGCATTGCTATATCCGCACGCTTTTTGTCCTCATGCAAGGCCTGGGTTGTTGTGTCTCAAAAAGCATGGCCTTCTCCTCCTGCGCCTCCTCCTGTTCCATCACGTGTGCTGCTGCTGCTGCTGGGTTAGCGTTGCCGGTCCCTGTTTATGGAACCTCTTATCTTTATTACATTTATGACTGCATGGCGGCAAAAAGCATTGCTATATCCGCACGCTTCTTGTCCTCATGCAAGGCCTGGGTTGTAGTGTCTCAAAGCGTGGCCTTCTCCTCCTGCGCCTCCTCCTGTTCCATCACGTGTGCTGCTGCTGCTGCTGGGTTAGCGTTGCCGGTCCCTGTTTATGGAACCTCTTATCTTTATTACATTTATGACTGCATGGCGGTAAAAAGCATGCTATCCGCACGTTTCTTGTCCTCATGCAAGGCCTGGGTTGTTGTGTCTCAAAGCGTGGCCTTCTCCTCCTGCGCCTCCTCCTGTTCCATCACGTGTGCTGCTGCTGGGTTAGCGTTGCCGGTCCCTGTTTATGGAACCTCTTATCTTTATTACATTTATGACTGCATGGCGGCAAAAAGCATTGCTATATCCGCACGCTTTTTGTCCTCATGCAAGGCCTGGGTTGTTGTGTCTCAAAAAGCGTGGCCTTCTCCTCCTGCACCTCCTCCTGTTCCATCATGTGTGCTGCTGCTGCTGCTGGGTTAGCGTTGCCGGTCCCTGTTTATGGAACCTCTCATCTTTATTACATTTATGACTGCATGGCAGCAAAAAGCATTGCTATATCCGCACGCTTTTTGTCCTCATGCAAGGCCTGGGTTGTTGTGTCTCAAAAAGCATGGCCTTCTCCTCCTGCGCCTCCTCCTGTTCCATCACGTGTGCTGCTGCTGCTGCTGGGTTAGCGTTGCCGGTCCCTGTTTATGGAACCTCTTATCTTTATTACATTTATGACAGCATAGCGGCAAAAAGCATTGCTATATCCGCACGCTTTTTGTCCTCATGCAAGGCCTGGGTTGTTGTGTCTCAAAAAGCGTGGCCTTCTCCTCCTGCGCCTCCTCCTGTTCCATCACGTGTGCTGCTGCTGCTGCTGGGTTAGCGTTGCCGGCCCCTGTTTATGGAACCTCTTATCTTTATTACATTTATGACTGCATGGCGGTAAAAAGCATGCTATCCGCACGCTTCTTGTCCTCATGCAAGGCCTGGGTTGTTGTGTCTCAAAGCGTGGCCTTCTCCTCCTGCGCCTTCTCCTGTTCCATCACGTGTGCTGCTGCTGGGTTAGCGTTGCCGGTCCCTGTTTATGGAACCTCTTATCTTTATTACATTTATGACTGCATGGCGGCAAAAAACATTGCTATATCCGCACGCTTTTTGTCCTCATGCAAGGCCTGGGTTGTTGTGTCTCAAAAAGCGTGGCCTTCTCCTCCTGCGCCTCCTCCTGTTCCATCACGTGTGCTGCTGCTGCTGCTGGGTTAGCGTTGCCGGTCCCTGTTTATGGAACCTCTCATCTTTATTACATTTATGACTGCATGGCGGCAAAAAGCATTGCTATATCCGCACGCTTTTTGTCCTCATGCAAGGCCTGGGTTGTTGTGTCTCAAAAAGCATGGCCTTCTCCTCCTGCGCCTCCTCCTGTTCCATCACGTGTGCTGCTGCTGCTGCTGGGTTGCCGGTCCCTGTTTATGGAACCTCTTATCTTTATTACATTTATGACTGCATGGCGGCAAAAAGCATTGCTATATCCGCACGCTTCTTGTCCTCATGCAAGGCCTGGGTTTTAGTGTCTCAAAGCGTGGCCTTCTCCTCCTGCGCCTCCTCCTGTTCCATCACGTGTGCTGCTGCTGCTGCTGGGTTAGCGTTGCCGGTCCCTGTTTATGGAACCTCTTATCTTTATTACATTTATGACTGCATGGCGGTAAAAAGCATGCTATCCGCACGTTTCTTGTCCTCATGCAAGGCCTGGGTTGTTGTGTCTCAAAGCGTGGCCTTCTCCTCCTGCGCCTCCTCCTGTTCCATCACGTGTGCTGCTGCTGGGTTAGCGTTGCCGGTCCCTGTTTATGGAACCTCTTATCTTTATTACATTTATGACTGCATGGCGGCAAAAAGCATTGCTATATCTGCACGCTTTTTGTCCTCATGCAAGGCCTGGGTTGTTGTGTCTCAAAAAGCGTGGCCTTCTCCTCCTGCGCCTCCTCCTGTTCCATCATGTGTGCTGCTGCTGCTGCTGGGTTAGCGTTGCCGGTCCCTGTTTATGGAACCTCTCATCTTTATTACATTTATGACTGCATGGCGGCAAAAAGCATTGCTATATCCGCACGCTTTTTGTCCTCATGCAAGGCCTGGGTTGTTGTGTCTCAAAAAGCATGGCCTTCTCCTCCTGCGCCTCCTCCTGTTCCATCACGTGTGCTGCTGCTGCTGCTGGGTTAGCGTTGCCGGTCCCTGTTTATGGAACCTCTTATCTTTATTACATTTATGACGGCATGGCGGCAAAAAGCATTGCTATATCCGCACGCTTCTTGTCCTCATGCAAGGCCTGGGTTGTAGTGTCTCAAAGCGTGGCCTTCTCCTCCTGCGCCTCCTCCTGTTCCATCACGTGTGCTGCTGCTGCTGCTGGGTTAGCGTTGCCGGTCCCTGTTTATGGAACCTCTTATCTTTATTACATTTATGACTGCATGGCGGTAAAAAGCATGCTATCCGCACGTTTCTTGTCCTCATGCAAGGCCTGGGTTGTTGTGTCTCAAAGCGTGGCCTTCTCCTCCTGCGCCTCCTCCTGTTCCATCACGTGTGCTGCTGCTGGGTTAGCGTTGCCGGTCCCTGTTTATGGAACCTCTTATCTTTATTACATTTATGACTGCATGGCGGCAAAAAGCATTGCTATATCCGCACGCTTTTTGTCCTCATGCAAGGCCTGGGTTGTTGTGTCTCAAAAAGCGTGGCCTTCTCCTCCTGCGCCTCCTCCTGTTCCATCACGTGTGCTGCTGCTGCTGCTGGGTTAGCGTTGCCGGTCCCTGTTTATGGAACCTCTCATCTTTATTACATTTATGACTGCATGGCAGCAAAAAGCATTGCTATATCCGCACGCTTTTTGTCCTCATGCAAGGCCTGGGTTGTTGTGTCTCAAAAAGCATGGCCTTCTCCTCCTGCGCCTCCTCCTGTTCCATCACGTGTGCTGCTGCTGCTGCTGGGTTAGCGTTGCCGGTCCCTGTTTATGGAACCTCTTATCTTTATTACATTTATGACAGCATAGCGGCAAAAAGCATTGCTATATCCGCACGCTTTTTGTCCTCATGCAAGGCCTGGGTTGTTGTGTCTCAAAAAGCGTGGCCTTCTCCTCCTGCGCCTCCTCCTGTTCCATCACGTGTGCTGCTGCTGCTGCTGGGTTAGCGTTGCCGGCCCCTGTTTATGGAACCTCTTATCTTTATTACATTTATGACTGCATGGCGGTAAAAAGCATGCTATCCGCACGCTTCTTGTCCTCATGCAAGGCCTGGGTTGTTGTGTCTCAAAGCGTGGCCTTCTCCTCCTGCGCCTCCTCATGTTCCATCACATGTGCTGCTGCTGGGTTAGCGTTGCCGGTCCCTGTTTATGGAACCTCTTATCTTTATTACATTTATGACTGCATGGCGGCAAAAAGCATTGCTATATCCGCACGCTTTTTGTCCTCATGCAAGGCCTGGGTTGTTGTGTCTCAAAAAGCGTGGCCTTCTCCTCCTGCGCCTCCTCCTGTTCCATCACGTGTGCTGCTGCTGCTGCTGGGTTAGCGTTGCCGGTCCCTGTTTATGGAACCTCTTATCTTTATTACATTTATGACTGCATGGCGGTAAAAAGCATGCTATCCGCACGCTTCTTGTCCTCATGCAAGGCCTGGGTTGTTGTGTCTCAAAGCGTGGCCTTCTCCTCCTGCGCCTCCTCATGTTCCATCACGTGTGCTGCTGCTGGGTTAGCGTTGCCGGTCCCTGTTTATGGAACCTCTTATCTTTATTACATTTATGACTGCATGGCGGCAAAAAGCATTGCTATATCCGCACGCTTTTTGTCCTCATGCAAGGCCTGGGTTGTTGTGTCTCAAAAAGCGTGGCCTTCTCCTCCTGCGCCTCCTCCTGTTCCATCACGTGTGCTGCTGCTGCTGCTGGGTTAGCGTTGCCGGTCCCTGTTTATGGAACCTCTCATCTTTATTACATTTATGACTGCATGGCGGCAAAAAGCATTGCTATATCCGCACGCTTTTTGTCCTCATGCAAGGCCTGGGTTGTTGTGTCTCAAAAAGCATGGCCTTCTCCTCCTGCGCCTCCTCCTGTTCCATCACGTGTGCTGCTGCTGCTGCTGGGTTGCCGGTCCCTGTTTATGGAACCTCTTATCTTTATTACATTTATGACTGCATGGCGGCAAAAAGCATTGCTATATCCGCACGCTTCTTGTCCTCATGCAAGGCCTGGGTTGTAGTGTCTCAAAGCGTGGCCTTCTCCTCCTGCGCCTCCTCCTGTTCCATCACGTGTGCTGCTGCTGCTGCTGGGTTAGCGTTGCCGGTCCCTGTTTATGAAACCTCTTATCTTTATTACATTTATGACTGCATGGCGGTAAAAAGCATGCTATCCGCACGTTTCTTGTCCTCATGCAAGGCCTGGGTTGTTGTGTCTCAAAGCGTGGCCTTCTTCTCCTGCGCCTCCTCCTGTTCCATCACGTGTGCTGCTGCTGGGTTAGCGTTGCCGGTCCCTGTTTATGGAACCTCTTATCTTTATTACATTTATGACTGCATGGCGGCAAAAAGCATTGCTATATCCGCACGCTTTTTGTCCTCATGCAAGGCCTGGGTTGTTGTGTCTCAAAAAGCGTGGCCTTCTCCTCCTGCGCCTCCTCCTGTTCCATCATGTGTGCTGCTGCTGCTGCTGGGTTAGCGTTGCCGGTCCCTGTTTATGGAACCTCTCATCTTTATTACATTTATGACTGCATGGCGGCAAAAAGCATTGCTATATCCGCACGCTTTTTGTCCTCATGCAAGGCCTGGGTTGTTGTGTCTCAAAAAGCATGGCCTTCTCCTCCTGCGCCTCCTCCTGTTCCATCACGTGTGCTGCTGCTGCTGCTGGGTTAGCGTTGCCGGTCCCTGTTTATGGAACCTCTTATCTTTATTACATTTATGACAGCATAGCGGCAAAAAGCATTGCTATATCCGCACGCTTTTTGTCCTCATGCAAGGCCTGGGTTGTTGTGTCTCAAAAAGCGTGGCCTTCTCCTCCTGCGCCTCCTCCTGTTCCATCACGTGTGCTGCTGCTGCTGCTGGGTTAGCGTTGCCGGCCCCTGTTTATGGAACCTCTTATCTTTATTACATTTATGACTGCATGGCGGTAAAAAGCATGCTATCCGCACGCTTCTTGTCCTCATGCAAGGCCTGGGTTGTTGTGTCTCAAAGCGTGGCCTTCTCCTCCTGCGCCTCCTCCTGTTCCATCACGTGTGCTGCTGCTGGGTTAGCGTTGCCGGTCCCTGTTTATGGAACCTCTTATCTTTATTACATTTATGACTGCATGGCGGCAAAAAGCATTGCTATATCCGCACGCTTTTTGTCCTCATGCAAGGCCTGGGTTGTTGTGTCTCAAAAAGCGTGGCCTTCTCCTCCTGCGCCTCCTCCTGTTCCATCACGTGTGCTGCTGCTGGGTTAGCGTTGCCGGTCCCTGTTTATGGAATCTCTCATCTTTATTACATTTATGACTGCATGGCGGCAAAAAGCATTGCTATATCCGCACACTTTTTGTCCTCATGCAAGGCCTGGGTTGTTGTGTCTCAAAAAGCATGGCCTTCTCCTCCTGCGCCTCCTCCTGTTCCATCACGTGTGCTGCTGCTGCTGCTGGGTTGCCGGTCCCTGTTTATGGAACCTCTTATCTTTATTACATTTATGACTGCATGGCGGCAAAAAGCATTGCTATATCCGCACGCTTCTTGTCCTCATGCAAGGCCTGGGTTGTAGTGTCTCAAAGCGTGGCCTTCTCCTCCTGCGCCTCCTCCTGTTCCATCACGTGTGCTGCTGCTGCTGCTGGGTTAGCGTTGCCGGTCCCTGTTTATGGAACCTCTTATCTTTATTACATTTATGACTGCATGGCGGTAAAAAGAATGCTATCCGCACGTTTCTTGTCCTCATGCAAGGCCTGGGTTGTTGTGTCTCAAAGCGTGGCCTTCTCCTCCGGCGCCTCCTCCTGTTCCATCACGTGTGCTGCTGCTGCTGCTGGGTTAGCGTTGCCGGTCCCTGTTTATGGAACCTCTTATCTTTATTACATTTATGACTGCATGGCGGTAAAAAGCATGCTATCCGCACGTTTCTTCTCCTCATGCAAGGCCTGGGTTGTTGTGTCTCAAAGCGTGGCCTTCTCCTCCTGCGCCTCCTCCTGTTCCATCACGTGTGCTGCTGCTGGGTTAGCGTTGCCGGTCCCTGTTTATGGAACCTCTCATCTTTATTACATTTATGACTGCATGGCGGCAAAAAGCATTGCTATATCCGCACGCTTTTTGTCCTCATGCAAGGCCTGGGTTGTTGTGTCTCAAAAAGCATGGCCTTCTCCTCCTGCGCCTCCTCCTGTTCCATCACGTGTGCTGCTGCTGCTGCTGGGTTAGCGTTGCCGGTCCCTGTTTATGGAACCTCTTATCTTTATTACATTTATGACAGCATAGCGGCAAAAAGCATTGCTATATCCGCACGCTTTTTGTCCTCATGCAAGGCCTGGGTTGTTGTGTCTCAAAAAGCGTGGCCTTCTCCTCCTGCGCCTCCTTCTGTTCCATCACGTGTGCTGCTGCTGCTGCTGGGTTAGCGTTGCCGGCCCCTGTTTATGGAACCTCTTATCTTTATTACATTTATGACTGCATGGCGGTAAATAGCATGCTATCCGCACGCTTCTTGTCCTCATGCAAGGCCTGGGTTGTTGTGTCTCAAAGCGTGGCCTTCTCCTCCTGCGCCTCCTCCTGTTCCATCACGTGTGCTGCTGCTGGGTTAGCGTTGCCGGTCCCTGTTTATGGAACCTCTTATCTTTATTACATTTATGACTGCATGGCGGCAAAAAGCATTGCTATATCCGCACGCTTTTTGTCCTCATGCAAGGCCTGGGTTGTTGTGTCTCAAAAAGCGTGGCCTTCTCCTCCTGCGCCTCCTCCTGTTCCATCACGTGTGCTGCTGCTGCTGCTGGGTTAGCGTTGCCGGTCCCTGTTTATGGAACCTCTCATCTTTATTACATTTATGACTGCATGGCGGCAAAAAGCATTGCTATATCCGCACGCTTTTTGTCCTCATGCAAGGCCTGGGTTGTTGTGTCTCAAAAAGCATGGCCTTCTCCTCCTGCGCCTCCTCCTGTTCCATCACGTGTGCTGCTGCTGCTGCTGGGTTGCCGGTCCCTGTTTATGGAACCTCTTATCTTTATTACATTTATGACTGCATGGCGGCAAAAAGCATTGCTATATCCGCACGCTTCTTGTCCTCATGCAAGGCCTGGGTTGTAGTGTCTCAAAGCGTGGCCTTCTCCTCCTGCGCCTCCTCCTGTTCCATCACGTGTGCTGCTGCTGCTGCTGGGTTAGCGTTGCCGGTCCCTGTTTATGGAACCTCTTATCTTTATTACATTTATGACTGCATGGCGGTAAAAAGCATGCTATCCGCACGTTTCTTGTCCTCATGCAAGGCCTGGGTTGTTGTGTCTCAAAGCGTGGCCTTCTCCTCCTGCGCCTCCTCCTGTTCCATCACGTGTGCTGCTGCTGGGTTAGCGTTGCCGGTCCCTGTTTATGGAACCTCTTATCTTTATTACATTTATGACTGCATGGCGGCAAAAAGCATTGCTATATCCGCACGCTTTTTGTCCTCATGCAAGGCCTGGGTTGTTGTGTCTCAAAAAGCGTGGCCTTCTCCTCCTGCGCCTCCTCCTGTTCCATCATGTGTGCTGCTGCTGCTGCTGGGTTAGCGTTGCCAGTCCCTGTTTATGGAACCTCTCATCTTTATTACATTTATGACTGCATGGCAGCAAAAAGCATTGCTATATCCGCACGCTTTTTGTCCTCATGCAAGGCCTGGGTTGTTGTGTCTCAAAAAGCATGGCCTTCTCCTCCTGCGCCTCCTCCTGTTCCATCACGTGTGCTTCTGCTGCTGCTGGGTTAGCGTTGCCGGTCCCTGTTTATGGAACCTCTTATCTTTATTACATTTATGACAGCATAGCGGCAAAAAGCATTGCTATATCCGCACGCTTTTTGTCCTCATGCAAGGCCTGGGTTGTTGTGTCTCAAAAAGCGTGGCCTTCTCCTCCTGCGCCTCCTCCTGTTCCATCACGTGTGCTGCTGCTGCTGCTGGGTTAGCGTTGCCGGCCCCTGTTTATGGAACCTCTTATCTTTATTACATTTATGACTGCATGGCGGTAAAAAGCATGCTATCCGCACGCTTCTTGTCCTCATGCAAGGCCTGGGTTGTTGTGTCTCAAAGCGTGGCCTTCTCCTCCTGCGCCTCCTCATGTTCCATCACGTGTGCTGCTGCTGGGTTAGCGTTGCCGGTCCCTGTTTATGGAACCTCTTATCTTTATTACATTTATGACTGCATGGCGGCAAAAAGCATTGCTATATCCGCACGCTTTTTGTCCTCATGCAAGGCCTGGGTTGTTGTGTCTCAAAAAGCGTGGCCTTCTCCTCCTGCGCCTCCTCCTGTTCCATCACGTGTGCTGCTGCTGCTGCTGGGTTAGCGTTGCCGGTCCCTGTTTATGGAACCTCTCATCTTTATTACATTTATGACTGCATGGCGGCAAAAAGCATTGCTATATCCGCACGCTTTTTGTCCTCATGCAAGGCCTGGGTTGTTGTGTCTCAAAAAGCATGGCCTTCTCCTCCTGCGCCTCCTCCTGTTCCATCACGTGTGCTGCTGCTGCTGCTGGGTTGCCGGTCCCTGTTTATGGAACCTCTTATCTTTATTACATTTATGACTGCATGGCGGCAAAAGCATTGCTATATCCGCACGCTTCTTGTCCTCATGCAAGGCCTGGGTTGTAGTGTCTCAAAGCGTGGCCTTCTCCTCCTGCGCCTCCTCCTGTTCCATCACGTGTGCTGCTGCTGCTGCTGGGTTAGCGTTGCCGGTCCCTGTTTATGGAACCTCTTATCTTTATTACATTTATGACTGCATGGCGGTAAAAAGCATGCTATCCGCACGTTTCTTGTCCTCATGCAAGGCCTGGGTTGTTGTGTCTCAAAGCGTGGCCTTCTTCTCCTGCGCCTCCTCCTGTTCCATCACGTGTGCTGCTGCTGGGTTAGTGTTGCTGGTCCCTGTTTATGGAACCTCTTATCTTTATTACATTTATGACTGCATGGCGGCAAAAAGCATTGCTATATCCGCACGCTTTTTGTCCTCATGCAAGGCCTGGGTTGTTGTGTCTCAAAAAGCGTGGCCTTCTCCTCCTGCGCCTCCTCCTGTTCCATCATGTGTGCTGCTGCTGCTGCTGGGTAAGCGTTGCCGGTCCCTGTTTATGGAACCTCTCATCTTTATTACATTTATGACTGCATGGCGGCAAAAAGCATTGCTATATCCGCACGCTTTTTGTCCTCATGCAAGGCCTGGGTTGTTGTGTCTCAAAAAGCATGGCCTTCTCCTCCTGCGCCTCCTCCTGTTCCATCACGTGTGCTGCTGCTGCTGCTGGGTTAGCGTTGCCGGTCCCTGTTTATGGAACCTCTTATCTTTATTACATTTATGACAGCATAGCGGCAAAAAGCATTGCTATATCCGCACGCTTTTTTTCCTCATGCAAGGCCTGGGTTGTTGTGTCTCAAAAAGCGTGGCCTTCTCCTCCTGCGCCTCCTCCTGTTCCATCACGTGTGCTGCTGCTGCTGGGTTAGCGTTGCCGGCCCCTGTTTATGGAACCTCTTATCTTTATTACATTTATGACTGCATGGCGGTAAAAAGCATGCTATCCGCACGCTTCTTGTCCTCATGCAAGGCCTGGGTTGTTGTGTCTCAAAGCGTGGCCTTCTCCTCCTGCGCCTCCTCCTGTTCCATCACGTGTGCTGCTGCTGGGTTAGCGTTGCCGGTCCCTGTTTATGGAACCTCTTATCTTTATTACATTTATGACTGCATGGCGGCAAAAAGCATTGCTATATCCGCACGCTTTTTGTCCTCATGCAAGGCCTGGGTTGTTGTGTCTCAAAAAGCGTGGCCTTCTCCTCCTGCGCCTCCTCCTGTTCCATCACGTGTGCTGCTGCTGCTGCTGGGTTAGCGTTGCCGGTCCCTGTTTATGGAATCTCTCATCTTTATTACATTTATGACTGCATGGCGGCAAAAAGCATTGCTATATCCGCACACTTTTTGTCCTCATGCAAGGCCTGGGTTGTTGTGTCTCAAAAAGCATGGCCTTCTCCTCCTGCGCCTCCTCCTGTTCCATCACATGTGCTGCTGCTGCTGCTGGGTTGCCGGTCCCTGTTTATGGAACCTCTTATCTTTATTACATTTATGACTGCATGGCGGCAAAAAGCATTGCTATATCCGCACGCTTCTTGTCCTCATGCAAGGCCTGGGTTGTAGTGTCTCAAAGCGTGGCCTTCTCCTCCTGCGCCTCCTCCTGTTCCATCACGTGTGCTGCTGCTGCTGCTGGGTTAGCGTTGCCGGTCCCTGTTTATGGAACCTCTTATCTTTATTACATTTATGACTGCATGGCGGTAAAAAGAATGCTATCCGCACGTTTCTTGTCCTCATGCAAGGCCTGGGTTGTTGTGTCTCAAAGCGTGGCCTTCTCCTCCTGCGCCTCCTCCTGTTCCATCACGTGTGCTGCTGCTGCTGCTGGGTTAGCGTTGCCGGTCCCTGTTTATGGAACCTCTTATCTTTATTACATTTATGACTGCATGGCGGTAAAAAGCATGCTATCCGCACGTTTCTTGTCCTCATGCAAGGCCTGGGTTGTTGTGTCTCAAAGCGTGGCCTTCTCCTCCTGCGCCTCCTCCTGTTCCATCACGTGTGCTGCTGCTGGGTTAGCGTTGCCGGTCCCTGTTTATGGAACCTCTTATCTTTATTACATTTATGACTGCATGGCGGCAAAAAGCATTGCTATATCCGCACGCTTTTTGTCCTCATGCAAGGCCTGGGTTGTTGTGTCTCAAAAAGCGTGGCCTTCTCCTCCTGCGCCTCCTCCTGTTCCATCATGTGTGCTGCTGCTGCTGCTGGGTTAGCGTTGCCGGTCCCTGTTTATGGAACCTCTCATCTTTATTACATTTATGACTGCATGGCGGCAAAAAGCATTGCTATATCCGCACGCTTTTCGTCCTCATGCAAGGCCTGGGTTGTTGTGTCTCAAAAAGCATGGCCTTCTCCTCCTGCGCCTCCTCCTGTTCCATCACGTGTGCTGCTGCTGCTGCTGCTGGGTTAGCGTTGCCGGTCCCTGTTTATGGAACCTCTTATCTTTATTACATTTATGACAGCATAGCGGCAAAAAGCATTGCTATATCCGCACGCTTTTTGTCCTCATGCAAGGCCTGGGTTGTTGTGTCTCAAAAAGCGTGGCCTTCTCCTCCTGCGCCTCCTTCTGTTCCATCACGTGTGCTGCTGCTGCTGCTGGGTTAGCGTTGCCGGCCCCTGTTTATGGAACCTCTTATCTTTATTACATTTATGACTGCATGGCGGTAAATAGCATGCTATCCGCACGCTTCTTGTCCTCATGCAAGGCCTGGGTTGTTGTGTCTCAAAGCGTGGCCTTCTCCTCCTGCGCCTCCTCCTGTTCCATCACGTGTGCTGCTGCTGGGTTAGCGTTGCCGGTCCCTGTTTATGGAACCTCTTATCTTTATTACATTTATGACTGCATGGCGGCAAAAAGCATTGCTATATCCGCACGCTTTTTGTCCTCATGCAAGGCCTGGGTTGTTGTGTCTCAAAAAGCGTGGCCTTCTCCTCCTGCGCCTCCTCCTGTTCCATCACGTGTGCTGCTGCTGCTGCTGGGTTAGCGTTGCCGGTCCCTGTTTATGGAACCTCTCATCTTTATTACATTTATGACTGCATGGCGGCAAAAAGCATTGCTATATCCGCACGCTTTTTGTCCTCATGCAAGGCCTGGGTTGTTGTGTCTCAAAAAGCATGGCCTTCTCCTCCTGCGCCTCCTCCTGTTCCATCACGTGTGCTGCTGCTGCTGCTGGGTTGCCGGTCCCTGTTTATGGAACCTCTTATCTTTATTACATTTATGACTGCATGGCGGCAAAAAGCATTGCTATATCCGCACGCTTCTTGTCCTCATGCAAGGCCTGGGTTGTAGTGTCTCAAAGCGTGGCCTTCTCCTCCTGCGCCTCCTCCTGTTCCATCACGTGTGCTGCTGCTGCTGCTGGGTTAGCGTTGCCGGTCCCTGTTTATGGAACCTCTTATCTTTATTACATTTATGACTGCATGGCGGTAAAAAGCATGCTATCCGCACGTTTCTTGTCCTCATGCAAGGCCTGGGTTGTTGTGTCTCAAAGCGTGGCCTTCTCCTCCTGCGCCTCCTCCTGTTCCATCACGTGTGCTGCTGCTGGGTTAGCGTTGCCGGTCCCTGTTTATGGAACCTCTTATCTTTATTACATTTATGACTGCATGGCGGCAAAAAGCATTGCTATATCCGCACGCTTTTTGTCCTCATGCAAGGCCTGGGTTGTTGTGTCTCAAAAAGCGTGGCCTTCTCCTCCTGCGCCTCCTCCTGTTCCATCATGTGTGCTGCTGCTGCTGCTGCTGGGTTAGCGTTGCCGGTCCCTGTTTATAAACCTCTCATCTTTATTACATTTATGACTGCATGGCGGCAAAAAGCATTGCTATATCCGCACGCTTTTTGTCCTCATGCAAGGCCTGGGTTGTTGTGTCTCAAAATGCATGGCCTTCTCCTCCTGCGCCTCCTCCTGTTCCATCACGTGTGCTGCTGCTGCTGCTGGGTTAGCGTTGCCGGTCCCTGTTTATGGAACCTCTTATCTTTATTACATTTATGACAGCATAGCGGCAAAAAGCATTGCTATATCCGCACCCTTTTTGTCCTCATGCAAGGCCTGGGTTGTTGTGTCTCAAAAAGCGTGGCCTTCTCCTCCTGCACCTCCTCCTGTTCCATCACGTGTGCTGCTGCTGCTGCTGGGTTAGCGTTGCCGGCCCCTGTTTATGGAACCTCTTATCTTTATTACATTTATGACTGCATGGCGGTAAAAAGCATGCTATCCGCACGCTTCTTGTCCTCATGCAAGGCCTGGGTTGTTGTGTCTCAAAGCGTGGCCTTCTCCTCCTGCGCCTCCTCCTGTTCCATCACGTGTGCTGCTGCTGGGTTAGCGTTGCCGGTCCCTGTTTATGGAACCTCTTATCTTTATTACATTTATGACTGCATGGCGGCAAAAAGCATTGCTATATCCGCACGCTTTTTGTCCTCATGCAAGGCCTGGGTTGTTGTGTCTCAAAAAGCGTGGCCTTCTCCTCCTGCGCCTCCTCCTGTTCCATCATGTGTGCTGCTGCTGCTGCTGGGTTAGCGTTGCCGGTCCCTGTTTATGGAACCTCTCATCTTTATTACATTTATGACTGCATGGTGGCAAAAAGCATTGCTACATCCGCACGCTTTTTGTCCTCATGCAAGGCCTGGGTTGTTGTGTCTCAAAAAGCATGGCCTTCTCCTCCTGCGCCTCCTCCTGTTCCATCACGTGTGCTGCTGCTGCTGCTGGGTTGCCGGTCCCTGTTTATGGAACCTCTTATCTTTATTACATTTATGACTGCATGGCGGCAAAAAGCATTGCTATATCCGCACGCTTCTTGTCCTCATGCAAGGCCTGGGTTGTAGTGTCTCAAAGCATGGCCTTCTCCTCCTGCGCCTCCTCCTGTTCCATCACGTCTGCTGCTGCTGCTGCTGGGTTAGCGTTGCCGGTCCCTGTTTATGGAACCTCTTATCTTTATTACATTTATGACTGCATGGCGGTAAAAAGCATGCTATCCGCACGTTTCTTGTCCTCATGCAAGGCCTGGGTTGTTGTGTCTCAAAGCGTGGCCTTCTCCTCCTGCGCCTCCTCCTGTTCCATCACGTGTGCTGCTGCTGGGTTAGCGTTGCCGGTCCCTGTTTATGGAACCTCTTATCTTTATTACATTTATGACTGCATGGCGGCAAAAAGCATTGCTATATCCGCATGCTTTTTGTCCTCATGCAAGGCCTGGGTTGTTGTGTCTCAAAAAGCGTGGCCTTCTCCTCCTGCGCCTCCTCCTGTTCCATCATGTGTGCTGCTGCTGCTGCTGGGTTAGCGTTGCCGGTCCCTGTTTATGGAACCTCTCATCTTTATTACATTTATGACTGCATGGCGGCAAAAAGCATTGCTATATCCGCACGCTTTTTGTCCTCATGCAAGGCCTGGGTTGTTGTGTCTTAAAAAGCGTGGCCTTCTCCTCCTGCGCCTCCTCCTGTTCCATCACGTGTGCTGCTGCTGCTGCTGGGTTAGCGTTGCCGGTCCCTGTTTGTGGAACCTCTTATCTTTATTACATTTATGACTGCATGGCGGCAAAAAGCATTGCTATATCCGCACGCTTTTTGTCCTTATGCAAGGCCTGGGTTGTTGTGTCTCAAAAAGCGTGGCCTTCTCCTCCTGCGCCTCCTCCAGTTCCATCACGTGTGCTGCTGCTGCTGCTGGGTTAGCGTTGCCGGTCCCTGTTTATTGAACCTCTTATCTTTATTACATTTATGACTGCATGGCGGTAAAAAGCATGCTATCCGCACGCTTCTTGTCCTCATGCAAGGCCTGGGTTGTTGTGTCTCAAAAAGCGTGGCCTTTTCCTCCTGCGCCTCCTCCTGTTCCATCACGTGTGCTGCTGCTGCTGGGTTAGCGTTGCCGGCCCCTGTTTATGGAACCTCTTATCTTTATTACATTTATGACTGCATGGCGGTAAAAAGCATGCTATCCGCACCCTTCTTGTCCTCATGCAAGGCCTGGGTTGTTGTGTCTCAAAGCGTGGCCTTCTCCTCCTGCGCCTCCTCCTGTTCCATCACGTGTGCTGCTGCTGGGTTAGCGTTGCCGGTCCCTGTTTATGAAACCTCTTATCTTTATTACATTTATGACTGCATGGCGGCAAAAAGCATTGCTATATCCGCATGCTTTTTGTCCTCATGCAAGGCCTGGGTTGTTGTGTCTCAAAAAGCGTGGCCTTCTCCTCCTGCGCCTCCTCCTGTTCCATCATGTGTGCTGCTGCTGCTGCTGGGTTAGCGTTGCCGGTCCCTGTTTATGGAACCTCTCATCTTTATTACATTTATGACTGCATGGCGGCAAAAAGCATTGCTATATCCGCACGCTTTTTGTCCTCATGCAAGGCCTGGGTTGTTGTGTCTTAAAAAGCGTGGCCTTCTCCTCCTGCGCCTCCTCCTGTTCCATCACGTGTGCTGCTGCTGCTGCTGGGTTAGCGTTGCCGGTCCCTGTTTGTGGAACCTCTTATCTTTATTACATTTATGACTGCATGGCGGCAAGAAGCATTGCTATATCCGCACGCTTTTTGTCCTCATGCAAGGCCTGGGTTGTTGTGTCTCAAAAAGCGTGGCCTTCTCCTCCTGCGCCTCCTCCAGTTCCATCACGTGTGCTGCTGCTGCTGCTGGGTTAGCGTTGCCGGTCCCTGTTTATTGAACCTCTTATCTTTATTACATTTATGACTGCATGGCGGTAAAAAGCATGCTATCCGCACGCTTCTTGTCCTCATGCAAGGCCTGGGTTGTTGTGTCTCAAAAAGCGTGGCCTTTTCCTCCTGCGCCTCCTCCTGTTCCATCACGTGTGCTGCTGCTGCTGGGTTAGCGTTGCCGGCCCCTGTTTATGGAACCTCTTATCTTTATTACATTTATGACTGCATGGCGGTAAAAAGCATGCTATCCGCACCCTTCTTGTCCTCATGCAAGGCCTGGGTTGTTGTGTCTCAAAGCGTGGCCTTCTCCTCCTGCGCCTCCTCCTGTTCCATCACGTGTGCTGCTGCTGGGTTAGCGTTGCCGGTCCCTGTTTATGAAACCTCTTATCTTTATTACATTTATGACTGCATGGCGGCAAAAAGCATTGCTATATCCGCACGCTTTTTGTCCTCATGCAAGGCCTGGGTTGTTGTGTCTCAAAAAGCGTGGCCTTCTCCTCCTGCGCCTCCTCCTGTTCCATCATGTGTGCTGCTGCTGCTGCTGCTGGGTTAGCGTTGCCGGTCCCTGTTTATGGAACCTCTCATCTTTATTACATTTATGACTGCATGGCGGCAAAAAGCATTGCTATATCCGCACGCTTTTTGTCCTCATGCAAGGCCTGGGTTGTTGTGTCTCAAAAATCATGGCCTTCTCCTCCTGCGCCTCCTCCTGTTCCATCACGTGTGCTGCTGCTGCTGCTGGGTTGCCGGTCCCTGTTTATGGAACCTCTTATCTTTATTACATTTATGACTGCATGGCGGCAAAAAGCATTGCTATATCCGCACGCTTCTTGTCCTCATGCAAGGCCTGGGTTGTAGTGTCTCAAAGCGTGGCCTTCTCCTCCTGCGCCTCCTCCTGTTCCATCACGTGTGCTGCTGCTGCTGCTGGGTTAGCGTTGCCGGCCCCTGTTTATGGAACCTCTTATCTTTATTACATTTATGACTGCATGGCGGTAAAAAGCATGCTATCCGCACGCTTCTTGTCCTCATGCAAGGCCTGGGTTGTTGTGTCTCAAAGCGTGGCCTTCTCCTCCTGCGCCTCCTCCTGTTCCATCACGTGTGCTGCTGCTGGGTTAGCGTTGCCGGTCCCTGTTTATGGAACCTCTTATCTTTATTACATTTATGACTGCATGGCGGCAAAAAGCATTGCTATATCCGCACGCTTTTTGTCCTCATGCAAGGCCTGGGTTGTTGTGTCTCAAAAAGCGTGGCCTTCTCCTCCTGCGCCTCCTCCTGTTCCATCATGTGTGCTGCTGCTGCTGCTGGGTTAGCGTTGCCGGTCCCTGTTTATGGAACCTCTCATCTTTATTACATTTATGACTGCATGGTGGCAAAAAGCATTGCTACATCCGCACGCTTTTTGTCCTCATGCAAGGCCTGGGTTGTTGTGTCTCAAAAAGCATGGCCTTCTCCTCCTGCGCCTCCTCCTGTTCCATCACGTGTGCTGCTGCTGCTGCTGGGTTGCCGGTCCCTGTTTATGGAACCTCTTATCTTTATTACATTTATGACTGCATGGCGGCAAAAAGCATTGCTATATCCGCACGCTTCTTGTCCTCATGCAAGGCCTGGGTTGTAGTGTCTCAAAGCGTGGCCTTCTCCTCCTGCGCCTCCTCCTGTTCCATCACGTCTGCTGCTGCTGCTGCTGGGTTAGCGTTGCCGGTCCCTGTTTATGGAACCTCTTATCTTTATTACATTTATGACTGCATGGCGGTAAAAAGCATGCTATCCGCACGTTTCTTGTCCTCATGCAAGGCCTGGGTTGTTGTGTCTCAAAGCGTGGCCTTCTCCTCCTGCGCCTCCTCCTGTTCCATCACGTGTGCTGCTGCTGGGTTAGCGTTGCCGGTCCCTGTTTATGGAACCTCTTATCTTTATTACATTTATGACTGCATGGCGGCAAAAAGCATTGCTATATCCGCATGCTTTTTGTCCTCATGCAAGGCCTGGGTTGTTGTGTCTCAAAAAGCGTGGCCTTCTCCTCCTGCGCCTCCTCCTGTTCCATCATGTGTGCTGCTGCTGCTGCTGGGTTAGCGTTGCCGGTCCCTGTTTATGGAACCTCTCATCTTTATTACATTTATGACTGCATGGCGGCAAAAAGCATTGCTATATCCGCACGCTTTTTGTCCTCATGCAAGGCCTGGGTTGTTGTGTCTTAAAAAGCGTGGCCTTCTCCTCCTGCGCCTCCTCCTGTTCCATCACGTGTGCTGCTGCTGCTGCTGGGTTAGCGTTGCCGGTCCCTGTTTGTGGAACCTCTTATCTTTATTACATTTATGACTGCATGGCGGCAAAAAGCATTGCTATATCCGCACGCTTTTTGTCCTCATGCAAGGCCTGGGTTGTTGTGTCTCAAAAAGCGTGGCCTTCTCCTCCTGCGCCTCCTCCAGTTCCATCACGTGTGCTGCTGCTGCTGCTGGGTTAGCGTTGCCGGTCCCTGTTTATTGAACCTCTTATCTTTATTACATTTATGACTGCATGGCGGCAAAAAGCATGCTATCCGCACGCTTCTTGTCCTCATGCAAGGCCTGGGTTGTTGTGTCTCAAAAAGCGTGGCCTTTTCCTCCTGCGCCTCCTCCTGTTCCATCACGTGTGCTGCTGCTGCTGGGTTAGCGTTGCCGGCCCCTGTTTATGGAACCTCTTATCTTTATTACATTTATGACTGCATGGCGGTAAAAAGCATGCTATCCGCACCCTTCTTGTCCTCATGCAAGGCCTGGGTTGTTGTGTCTCAAAGCGTGGCCTTCTCCTCCTGCACCTCCTCCTGTTCCATCACGTGTGCTGCTGCTGGGTTAGCGTTGCCGGTCCCTGTTTATGAAACCTCTTATCTTTATTACATTTATGACTGCATGGCGGCAAAAAGCATTGCTATATCCGCATGCTTTTTGTCCTCATGCAAGGCCTGGGTTGTTGTGTCTCAAAAAGCGTGGCCTTCTCCTCCTGCGCCTCCTCCTGTTCCATCATGTGTGCTGCTGCTGCTGCTGGGTTAGCGTTGCCGGTCCCTGTTTATGGAACCTCTCATCTTTATTACATTTATGACTGCATGGCGGCAAAAAGCATTGCTATATCCGCACGCTTTTTGTCCTCATGCAAGGCCTGGGTTGTTGTGTCTTAAAAAGCGTGGCCTTCTCCTCCTGCGCCTCCTCCTGTTCCATCACGTGTGCTGCTGCTGCTGCTGGGTTAGCGTTGCCGGTCCCTGTTTGTGGAACCTCTTATCTTTATTACATTTATGACTGCATGGCGGCAAGAAGCATTGCTATATCCGCACGCTTTTTGTCCTCATGCAAGGCCTGGGTTGTTGTGTCTCAAAAAGCGTGGCCTTCTCCTCCTGCGCCTCCTCCAGTTCCATCACGTGTGCTGCTGCTGCTGCTGGGTTAGCGTTGCCGGTCCCTGTTTATTGAACCTCTTATCTTTATTACATTTATGACTGCATGGCGGTAAAAAGCATGCTATCCGCACGCTTCTTGTCCTCATGCAAGGCCTGGGTTGTTGTGTCTCAAAAAGCGTGGCCTTTTCCTCCTGCGCCTCCTCCTGTTCCATCACGTGTGCTGCTGCTGCTGGGTTAGCGTTGCCGGCCCCTGTTTATGGAACCTCTTATCTTTATTACATTTATGACTGCATGGCGGTAAAAAGCATGCTATCCGCACCCTTCTTGTCCTCATGCAAGGCCTGGGTTGTTGTGTCTCAAAGCGTGGCCTTCTCCTCCTGCGCCTCCTCCTGTTCCATCACGTGTGCTGCTGCTGGGTTAGCGTTGCCGGTCCCTGTTTATGAAACCTCTTATCTTTATTACATTTATGACTGCATGGCGGCAAAAAGCATTGCTATATCCGCACGCTTTTTGTCCTCATGCAAGGCCTGGGTTGTTGTGTCTCAAAAAGCGTGGCCTTCTCCTCCTGCGCCTCCTCCTGTTCCATCATGTGTGCTGCTGCTGCTGCTGCTGGGTTAGCGTTGCCGGTCCCTGTTTATGGAACCTCTCATCTTTATTACATTTATGACTTCATGGCGGCAAAAAGCATTGCTATATCCGCACGCTTTTTGTCCTTATGCAAGGCCTGGGTTGTTGTGTCTCAAAAATTATGGCCTTCTCCTCCTGCGCCTCCTCCTGTTCCATCACGTGTGCGGCTGCTGCTGCTGGGTTGCCGGTCCCTGTTTATGGAACCTCTTATCTTTATTACATTTATGACTGCATGGCGGCAAAAAGCATTGCTATATCCGCACGCTTCTTGTCCTCATGCAAGGCCTGGGTTGTAGTGTCTCAAAGCGTGGCCTTCTCCTCCTGCGCCTCCTCCTGTTCCATCACGTGTGCTGCTGCTGCTGCTGGGTTAGCGTTGCCGGTCCCTGTTTATGGAACCTTTTATCTTTATTACATTTATGACTGCATGGCGGTAAAAAGCATGCTATCCGCACGTTTCTTGTCCTCATGCAAGGCCTGGGTTGTTGTGTCTCAAAGCGTGGCCTTCTCCTCCTGCGCCTCCTCCTGTTCCATCAAGTGTGCTGCTGCTGGGTTAGCGTTGCCGGTCCCTGTTTATGGAACCTCTTATCTTTATTACATTTATGACTGCATGGCGGCAAAAAGCATTGCTATATCCGCACGCTTTTTGTCCTCATGCAAGGCCTGGGTTGTTGTGTCTCAAAAAGCGTGGCCTTCTCCTCCTGCGCCTCCTCCTGTTCCATCATGTGTGCTGCTGCTGCTGCTGCTGGGTTAGCGTTGCCGGTCCCTGTTTATGGAACCTCTCATCTTTATTACATTTATGACTGCATGGCGGCAAAAAGCATTGCTATATCCGCACGCTTTTTGTCCTCATGCAAGGCCTGGGTTGTTGTGTCTTAAAAAGCGTGGCCTTCTCCTCCTGCGCCTCCTCCTGTTCCATCACGTGTGCTGCTGCTGCTGCTGCTGGGTTAGCGTTGCCGGTCCCTGTTTGTGGAACCTCTTATCTTTATTACATTTATGACTGCATGGCGGCAAAAAGCATTGCTATATCCGCACGCTTTTTGTCCTCATGCAAGGCCTGGGTTGTTGTGTCTCAAAAAGCGTGGCCTTCTCCTCCTGCGCCTCCTCCAGTTCCATCACGTGTGCTGCTGCTGCTGCTGGGTTAGCGTTGCCGGTCCCTGTTTATTGAACCTCTTATCTTTATTACATTTATGACTGCATGGCGGTAAAAAGCATGCTATCCGCACGCTTCTTGTCCTCATGCAAGGCCTGGGTTGTTGTGTCTCAAAAAGCGTGGCCTTTTCCTCCTGCGCCTCCTCCTGTTCCATCACGTGTGCTGCTGCTGCTGCTGGGTTAGCGTTGCCGGCCCCTGTTTATGGAACCTCTTATCTTTATTACATTTATAACTGCATGGCGGTAAAAAGCATGCTATCCGCACCCTTCTTGTCCTCATGCAAGGCCTGGGTTGTTGTGTCTCAAAGCGTGGCCTTCTCCTCCTGCGCCTTCTCCTGTTCCATCACGTGTGCTGCTGCTGCTGCTGGGTTAGCGTTGCCGGTCCCTGTTTATTGAACCTCTTATCTTTATTACATTTATGACTGCATGGCGGTAAAAAGCATGCTATCCGCACGCTTCTTGTCCTCATGCAAGGCCTGGGTTGTTGTGTCTCAAAAAGCGTGGCCTTTTCCTCCTGCGCCTCCTCCTGTTCCATCACGTGTGCTGCTGCTGCTGCTGGGTTAGCGTTGCCGGCCCCTGTTTATGGAACCTCTTATCTTTATTACATTTATAACTGCATGGCGGTAAAAAGCATGCTATCCGCACCCTTCTTGTCCTCATGCAAGGCCTGGGTTGTTGTGTCTCAAAGCGTGGCCTTCTCCTCCTGCGCCTTCTCCTGTTCCATCACGTGTGCTGCTGCTGGGTTAGCGTTGCCGGTCCCTGTTTATGAAACCTCTTATCTTTATTACATTTATGACTGCATGGCGGCAAAAAGCATTGCTATATCCGCACGCTTTTTGTCCTCATGCAAGGCCTGGGTTGTTGTGTCTCAAAAAGCGTGGCCTTCTCCTCCTGCGCCTCCTCCTGTTCCATCATGTGTGCTGCTGCTGCTGCTGGGTTAGCGTTGCCGGTCCCTGTTTATGGAACCTCTCATCTTTATTACATTTATGACTGCATGGCGGCAAAAAGCATTGCTATATCCGCACGCTTTTTGTCCTCATGCAAGGCCTGGGTTGTTGTGTCTCAAAAAGCATGGCCTTCTCCTCCTGCGCCTCCTCCTGTTCCATCACGTGTGCTGCTGCTGCTGGGTTAGCGTTGCCGGTCCCTGTTTATGGAACCTCTTATCTTTATTACATTTATGACTGCATGGCGGCAAAAAGCATTGCTATATCCGCACGCTTCTTGTCCTCATGCAAGGCCTGGGTTGTAGTGTCTCAAAGCGTGGCCTTCTCCTCCTGCGCCTCCTCCTGTTCCATCACGTGTGCTGCTGCTGGGTTAGCGTTGCCGGTCCCTGTTTATGGAACCTCTTATCTTTATTACATTTATGACTGCATGGCGGTAAAAAGCATGCTTTCCGCACGTTTCTTGTCCTCATGCAAGGCCTGGGTTGTTGTGTCTCAAAGCGTGGCCTTCTCCTCCTGCGCCTCCTCCTGTTCCATCACGTGTGCTGCTGCTGGGTTAGCGTTGCCGGTCCCTGTTTATGGAACCTCTTATCTTTATTACATTTATGACTGCATGGCGGCAAAAAGCATTGCTATATCCGCACGCTTTTTGTCCTCATGCAAGGCCTGGGTTGTTGTGTCTCAAAAAGCGTGGCCTTCTCCTCCTGCGCCTCCTCCTGTTCCATCATGTGTGCTACTGCTGCTGCTGGGTTAGCGTTGCCGGTCCCTGTTTATGGAACCTCTCATCTTTATTACATTTATGACTGCATGGCGGCAAAAAGCATTGCTATATCCGCACGCTTTTTGTCCTCATGCAAGGCCTGGGTTGTTGTGTCTCAAAAAGCGTGGCCTTCTCCTCCTGCGCCTCCTCCTGTTCCATCACGTGTGCTGCTGCTGCTGCTGGGTTAGCGTTGCCGGCCCCTGTTTATGGAACCTCTTATCTTTATTACATTTATGACTGCATGGCGGTAAAAAGTATGCTATCCGCACGCTTATTGTCCTCATGCAAGGCCTGGGTTGTTGTGTCTCAAAGCGTGGCCTTCTCCTCCTGCGCCTCCTCCTGTTCCATCACGTGTGCTGCTGCTGCTGCTGGGTTAGCGTTGCCGGTCCCTGTTTATGGAACCTCTTATCTTTATTACATTTATGACTGCATGGCGGTAAAAAGCATGCTATCCGCACGCTTCTTGTCCTCATGCAAGGCCTGGGTTGTTGTGTCTCAAAGCGTGGCCTTCTCCTCCTGCGCCTCCTCCTGTTCCATCACGTGTGCTGCTGCTGGGTTAGCGTTGCCGGTCCCTGTTTATGGAACCTCTTATCTTTATTACATTTATGACTGCATGGCGGCAAAAAGCATTGCTATATCCGCACGCTTTTTGTCCTCATGCAAGGCCTGGATTGTTGTGTCTCAAAAAGCGTGGCCTTCTCCTCCTGCGCCTCCTCCTGTTCCATCACGTGTGCTGCTGCTGCTGCTGGGTTAGCCTTGCCGGTCCCTGTTTATGGAACCTCTCATCTTTATTACATTTATGACTGCATGGCGGCAAAAAGCATTGCTATATCCGCACGCTTTTTTTCCTCATGCAAGGCCTGGGTTGTTGTGTCTCAAAAAGCGTGGCCTTCTCCTCCTGCGCCTCCTCCTGTTCCATCACGTGTGCTGCTGCTGCTGCTGGGTTAGCGTTGCCGGTCCCTGTTTATGGAACCTCTTATCTTTATTACATTTTTGACTGCACGGCGGCAAAAAGCATTGCTATATCCGCACGCTTTTTGTCCTCATGCAAGGCCTGGGTTGTTGTGTCTCAAAAAGCGTGGCCTTCTCCTCCTGCGCCTCCTCCAGTTCCATCACGTGTGCTGCTGCTGCTGCTGGGTTAGCGTTGCCGGTCCCTGTTTATTGAACCTCTTATCTTTATTACATTTATGACTGCATGGCGGTAAAAAGCATGATATCCGCACGCTTCTTGTCCTCATGCAAGGCCTGGGTTGTTGTGTCTCAAAAAGCGTGGCCTTCTCCTCCTGCGCCTCCTCCAGTTCCATCACGTGTGCTGCTGCTGCTGCTGGGTTAGCGTTGCCAGTCCCTGTTTATTGAACCTCTCATCTTTATTACATTTATGACTGCATGGCGGCAAAAAGCATGTTACCTGTGCAAAGAAACATGACATTTTCCGCATTTAAAAGACAGTTTTTCCTTTGAAACTTTACAATCAATTTTCTCAAAAACTATAAGCTCTTTTTCACATATTTTTTTTTCCTCTTGTACCCACTCCCAAGGTGCACATACCCTGCAAATATGGGGTATGTAGCATGTAAGGAAGCTTTAGAAAGCACGAAAGTTCAGGTCCCTATTGACTTCCATTATGTTCGGAGTTCGGCGCGAACACCCGAACATCGCGGCCATGTTCGGCGAACGTTCGCGAACCCGAACATCCAGGTGTTTGCCCAACACTAGTACCCACCAGCGCCTCTGGTGAGGTATAGCTCTTATCAGTATTACTGTTGCACCAAACACCATCTGTATTTGTTGTCACATCAGGTTTCTGATATACCAGCATTATAGGTGATTCTGCAGATCACCTTATAATCAGGTATATATCTGCATTATAGGTGATACTGCAGATCACCTCATAATCAGAATTCTGTCTCTTGCTGACACAAATCGTTACAGGGCTCTGGTACAAAATACAGAACTGGTGATTACAATGACAGATGTAGCATGAAGAATAAAATGCATAACAGAGTGAAAGCTATAAAATGAACAACAAATTCCAAGACACAAAAGAGTGAGAGAGGCCTGCTCTTGGGAGCTTACAATCTAAAGGAATGAGGGGGGAAACGGGAGGTGTGCGGTATACATACAGGCACAGTGTGTGTTTAGGTTATCTAGTAAGGAGTAAAACTAAGAGGTTGAAGGTATCAATTTTCTCTGTCCCTGTGCCAAAGTACCTGCAGCCCGAAATGTCTGCAGTGATGTCGTATGTCCCTCCCCAGCACTGTAGTGCAGGCCAGGTAATGTAGTTCATTAATATATGATTACATCTCCTGGAGGGAAATGTAATCACATTAATACATTACCTACATTTCCTGACAACACCAACATCCCCGTGGCTACTTCAGCCAGTGGTTCTGCATCACAGGAAGCAGCAAGATGGATGCCCCATGTAGAAGGTGAGCTAAAGAGCAGCCATAGGTAAGTAAATTAACTCCCCCCCCAACCCCCAAAGTCCACACCATTAATGAGCATCCCTTAGAATGAGGCATGTTTTACTGTATATAATTGTTACATGTGGTGCTTGGTTGCCTTAGGTAAATAAATTAACTCCCCCCCCCCCCCCCATTTGGTGCTTGGTTGCCTTTCAAGTGTGTACTTTGCAGACTGATGACTATGCTTGCACAAAGAACCCAGACAGTACATAAATAATACTAGTGTAGTAAAAAAAGAACTGTGTGAAATGGCTGTTTTCTCCCTTGTTGGGCTTATGGATGCTGTTCTGCACACTGCCAGGCTCTTTTCACCTTTCATGAACCTCTCGGTCTGAGCCATGGCTTCTTCCATGGGATCCTACAGGAAAAGGTGACATCTAGCCAAGTCTATACCTCTTTCCATAAACTCCTGGGAAAGGAAGTGTGAGTGGCAGCCTAAGGGTGCATACAAAATTTTGATTGGCCAATCGCTGACCACTTTTACCACACCCATGTAATATGAGGATATACCTACACAATATGTTTATAGAATTCAAAATCTGTTGACTCTCATATTATATGAAGGTAATTTGGCCAATCATTGGCCAACCAAAATAAGGGTGTTTACCATGCTTTTGGGTGCATACATACATCCAATTTTACCACTTCCATGCAGTATGAAGGCCAATAGATTATGGAGGTGGGTTCTTATACTACTTGGAGGTGGTAAAATTGTTCAAGCATTGGACAATCAAAACTGGATGTGTGGACACACCCAAACGCCTGGTACACACTTTCAGTTATGATTGGCCAATCACTGACCAATTTAAACCATTAGTATGAGGGTCAACAGATATTGAATAATATGATTAGATTGTGTAGGTAAACCCTTCTTACTTTTCCATTAAGATAAAAACTGAGAGCCCAATATAGTGTAGTAAGTATTGGAACAGGAAGGGAATAATGAAAAGTAAGTATTATACTTCCAAACCGGGGTTGGCCCTAAGGCAACCACTGTAAAGGCAGGTGGGGAGATTAGGCCTGTCCCCACTCAAGACTAAGATGTCGTTCTCTGTGGATAGAGGAAAAAGAGGGTGTACCACCCTTCCACCATGGGTGGATATCTTGATTTGTAAAGATGTACAGAGGCGCCACCAGGATAAAATATGCTAAAATTGTATAAAACGTTCAGAAGGAGTTGGTGGACCAGCCACTCCAAAACAGACACGACACTGTCGATTGAGGTAGTCACAATTTATTCACATACTCCTAGAAACAACTGGCAATGCGTTTTGCGGGTATATTCCCGCTTCTTCAGGCAATAACAAAGAGGAGTACACACAGTACAGTATCAAGGTCACGATAAGCGCCTCTGTGATTTTTTCATTAAAACAATCTGCCATGATTGGCAGATATGATAAGTGGGTGGGGCATGTATAGAAAGTGACAGTTGTTAATTGGTGTCTTTGGCCTCCAAGTATTTGAATGATAACTGTGAATGGTGCTTTTCATTGGTAATGGTAAATAAAAGATGTGTTTTAGCAGTAGCAATGCGCGCATGGAATCCATATAATAAACTTGCCTGGCAGCTTTAGAATTAAAGGACCACTATCACAAAACTAATAAAAATTTAAAATGCATTTAAACACGTACAAATAAGAAGTAAATTTCTTCCAGAATAAAATGAGCCATAAATTACTTTTTTCCTATATTGCTGTCACTTACAGCAGGTAGTAGAAATCTGATAGATCCGACCGGTTTTAGACTAGCCCATTCCCTCATGGGGGATTCTCATGGTTTTATTTAGTTTGAAAAGCACTTAGTGAAGGGTTTATATGAAAATGGCACCAGTAAAAAAGGGCGCCTGGTGTAGCCCATATAAAAACTTTGGCTACAAAAAAGGCGCCTGGTGTAGCCCATATAAAAACTTTGGCTACAAAAAAGACGCCTGGTGTTGCCCATATAAAAACTTTGGCTACAAAAAAACTCCAGGACCTGTTAATTACTATTCCCCCTCCAGGCCGCCATGGATAGTGGGGGAATTAAATAATTCGGCTTCCAGTGCTTGTAGCCCATATAAAAACTTTGGCTACAAAAAAAGTCTGGTATCTGTTAATTACTATTCCCCCTCCAGGCCGCCATGGATAGTGGGGGAATAAAATAATTCGGATTCCAGCGCCTGTAGCATATATCAAAACTTGGCCGATTAAAAAATATGGGCTACAAAGGGGTGCCCTACTGTAGCCGAAAACCTTGTAGCCGAAAAAAATATGGGCTACAAAGGGGCGCCCGCTTGTAGCCTATATCAAAACTCGGGCACCCTTTTCTACACCTTGTAGCCCATATTTCCAGAAATAACATTGATGTCTAGGGTGGCGCCCTTTTCATTCAGGCAGCTCAGGCGCCCTTTTCAACCGATACCCTTAGTGAATGGCAGTTGCTCTGTCCAAATACCAAAAAAAGTGTGTAGCGAGCAGGGAGGCTGGCCAGCATCTTTATATAAATACTTTTCAGGGAGTGTCTTTATAAAGAATAAAGGCCATGCTGAGAATTCCCTATAAAGAGATGGACTAGTCCAAAACCTGTTGGTTCTGTCAGATTTCTACTACCTACTGTAAGTGACAGCAACATAGGAGAAAAGTAATGTATGGCTCATTTAACGCTGGAAGAAATGTACTTCTTTTTTGTATATGTTTACATGGATTTTAAATCTTATGATTTTCGCGATAGTGGTTCTATAACAGAGGAACGTCAGTTTACTTTTTTTTTTTTATAGATATAATTAGATTATCCATTATCCATACATTTTGTTGGGGTACTTACTAATACTAACAGTAAAATGTAGCTTAGATAAGACCAGGTACTTACAGTATTACAGTATTTTCTGGTTAGGATTTATCATTGTTTTAATTTTGTCAATAGGGAATTAATTTACAACAGATATTAAAGATTATATTAGAAAAAATAATTCTGTTTTTGTGCGTTAATGAATCTCTAAGGGTCATTTTCAATCACAGTAAAAGCATTTATACAGTTGCTTAATAAAACTGAAGACATAGGGTCCTCGGAAGTTCTTAAAGCTTAATCTTTTGTTCTGCGAATTGAATTTCTGCATTGTGTCTGCACGTCATGACCTCAATTGGGAAGATTTGTGCATTGAAGAATAAAGACTGATACTGTTCCTATACATCCCATTGATTTTGGACTTTTGGTGTACAGTTCTTAAAGAGAATCTGTACTCTAAAATTCTTACGATAAAAAGCATACTATTCTCTTCATTATGTTCTCCTGGGCCCCTCTGTGCTGTTTCTGCCACGCCCTGCTGCAATCCTGTTTGTTTACAAACAAAAGTCATGGCTTCTAACCAGAGTATCATAGGCTGAGAACTGCTTACTTTGTGACTCATGCAGAGCTTGGAGAGGGTGTGTAAAGCTTCTGCCAATGACAAGCAGTGCTGCACATTCTGCACATTCCACACATTCCAGCCTCAGCCGACAGAGCCGACAGAGGAAAGAAGATAAGATTTATTACAGAGACAGTGCAAGTAGGAAAGGCTGCAGTAAGACAGACCACATTAGAACAGGTATGGGAACTAATAGGATAGAATAAATAAGGCTCAACATTTTGTTACAGAGTCTCTTTAAAGCTAGATGAACTATTCTGGGACCAGGTGCTTATGTGTGTTTCATATAGCAGGAGCCGAAGGTCTAACTTCTAACCCTGTCTGCTGATTTTGCCCACTAGCAGAAATATAAGGTTGCTTTGCTGATTCCTGGCTTTTATCAGTGTTGGATCATTAAAATCATTATAATACCACAATCTTCTCCTCTTTATTCTTTATTCAGATGTGCTTAGAGGTGGCACTTCTGTCTTTTTTATGCTTGTGGTAACCTGTGGCCTAAACGGTAGAAGATGCTGATGCCGCTCTGCCTTTTACTTTTTTGTTTATGGCTTCAACTAATGTAGAGTCAATACTTTGTTATCATATAAGACTACTATCTCCTACTCCACACTATGCTCTGTTTCTGAATACCTACGGTCCCCATGTAGAACAGGAGGTAGAAGAAGAAATTACTGCCGCAGCAGCCAGAAAGGGAAAAGCATGAGGCAGCTTATTTCTATTGTGCCAGGTGGGTTTTTCCTTTAGCTGTGTGGCTGCCCAGTTGTGTGTGGTCGAGTATTAGTCATGGAGATAATCCGAAGACATAACAACAAAAGTTGTTTAGGTGATACCTTTAATGGTACGGGTCTGATCCACTTCTGAAACATGCTGAAGAAGAAACTTAAAGTTTCAAAAGCTTGCAAAGAAATCTTGTACAGTTCGTCATTAAAGGTATCACCTAAACAACTTTGTCTTCGGATACTCCCCATTTTAAATGTTGGTGACAGGTTTTGCAAACAACCTTGTTTGTGTAAAAGCTGAAGGTTTTATAGAATGTCAAGATCGTAGATCATATTTCTAGGGATATCCTACTCAGTCTACAATAATTTACCTCCCCATGCTAGTTGCCACCCGTTTGTCCCCATGCTGATTGATGCCTTCACCCCATGTTCGGTTATGCTCATCATCTTTCTCTTTATGCTCCCCCTGCTCATCACACTCAATTATACAGTAAGCTGGGAGACTGCACCTAATAAGTTATGTTTTAGCCCTCTCCATTTTTGACCCTCACACCCACTGCCACAGTCCCTTCATTCCATGTGCCTTAACCAGTTCACCACCAAGGGTTTTTACCCTAACGGACCAGAGCAATTTTCACCTGTCAGTGCTCCTCCATTTTATTCCCTAATAACTTTATTACTACTTATCATTATCATATTATCGTTTTTTTCGCCACCAATTAGGCTTTCTGTGGGTAGTACATTTTGCTAAGAATTATTTTATTCTAAATGTGTTTTAAGGGATAAATTAGAAAATAATGGAAAAAAAAATCATTATTTCTCAGTTTTCGGCCTCTATAGTTTTAAAATTAAATGTTCTCCTGTGGATCAAACAGACACATTTTATTTGCCCAGTTGTCACGATTATTAAACCGTTTAAATTATGTAAGATGTGGTATTCTTACTGCGCCTCAATGATAATACATCAGAAGTTCAAAGATAAAATGTATTTGCAATAAATAATGATGTTATATTCATTTATGATATAAAAATGATATGGGAATTGGTCAATGTGGGTCAAATAATAGGAAATGTCACCCAAAAACTCTTGAGATCAGCGGACCTCACCACACTGCACACTTTCATACACACTGATCCGTTCACAACTTTGATTGGTTATATCCCTCCACAAAAAGCCAGCTAATGTCGCCCGTGATCATGCAGGAATATCCCACCTCATCTGCGTCTGGCAACAGTTTGTCCTTTTGAGTGTAGCAGCGTGGTAAACGTCCCAGTGACGCTTCCTTAATGCACACAATGATTGGCAGGTACTGACACAAAAATATATAAAAATTAAAATTGTTAAAATTTCGTTATTCTCTCATATTAGGCATTCATAGCTTCCATATAGCTGGTTCAAGCAGTGTTTTGCATACTCTTCAATTGCCAGGCAATTCATAGCAGTTCATAGCAGGCTGGCTGCTCCGCATACAGCGTGTGGTTAAGAGACTCACGTGTCCTTTAAATGAGTGGAGAGGGGTTTCGGAATGTTGTCCGGGTTGTGCTGGTTAGTTTTCGGCAGCTCAACGTGCTCTATAGTCCTGGCCAAAGATCCTAAGAGCCCGGAGCCGATTGCTGCTTCGCACCGATGTTCTCCGTAAGGCAGAAGTGTCGGGTGACGTCACCACTCTGTGTCCACCAATCAGGGCCTACGCGTTTCAGTAGGGAACGCCTACCTTCATCAGGGCCTTCCTGATTGGCTCTCCTCTCCTGTCCTTTATCTCTCTGCCCACACCCCCTCCACTCATCACTATAGCAACATATAATCACAGATCTTCCTCCATTCTTTGGATAGCGTCTCCATTGTTGATCTGTATCCGTTCTTTATCGGAAATCGGGCCTCCGAGCTCTGAAAAAAAAGTAAAGTTGTACTCACCAGGGGCTTTTTCCAGCCCAGTGCTGGTCGGGAGGTCCCACGCCGGCATCCTGGCTCCTCTCCTTCTCCCCGCTTCGGAATGGCTGGCAGGCCGCTGCCCGGGCGACACTCTCCCGAGTGTCGGGCTGCTTCTTCCGCATATGACGCGGATTACGTCACACGCCGGCCGCCTCGCGTCATCACGGCGGCCGGCGTGAAAGTACTGCGCATGCGCGCTTTGTTCGCGCATGCGCAGTACTTTCACGCCGGCCGCCGTGATGACGCGAGGAGGCCGGCGTGTGACGTAATCCGCATCATATGTGGAAGAAGCAGCCCGACACTCGGGAGAGTGTCGCCCGGGCTGCGGCCTGCCAGCCATTCCGGAGCGGGGAGAAGGAGCGGAGCCAGGACGCCGGCGTGGGACCTCCCGACCAGCACTGGGCTGGAAAAAGCCCCTGGTGAGTACAACTTTACTTTTTTTTCAGAGCTCGAAATCCCTTTAAAAGGCAAAGAATTCTGCATCATTATTCAGTCCATATGGAGCCAAACTGTTCATAGTATATATCCATTTGGTTTCTTCTCTTGACATTTTTTTAATAAAATCGCCACCCCTCTAATCTTTCTCCACCTGTTTGATAGCATACAATTTCAATGAATTTAAGCTGCCGCCATGTTTTTCTTTAAAGTGTTTGCTTAGAGGGAATTTGTCATTTCCCCCTTTAATATTATTGATATGCTCTCCAATCCTGGAAAACAGTTTCCTCTTGGTTCTGCCCACATATTGTTTTGGGCAACCGCATTCAATGACATATATTACTCCCACACTTGTACAATCTAACCTATCCTCAATATCGTGTTCCTCATTAGTTGCATATGATTTAAATTTACTTATGGGATCCATATGTTTGGTATTCCTGCACGGATTGCAGAAGTTACATCTCTTAAAGAGACCCCCCCTCCTACTTCTTCCCCCACCTCTATTAGATACAGTGGGTGCAATAATGCTACTTAGATTAGCAGCTCTGCTGAACGTGAACTTAGGTTGTTCAGATAGAATCCCATTTAGTGTTTTATCTTGTTGGAGTATATGCCAATACTTTCCAACAATTTTCTTAATTTTATTGGCCTGTTGCGTGTACTTCATTTTAATACTTAATGGTGGTGAGGTGGGTTGTCTATTCCTAGATTTTAATAGGTCCCCTCTATCACAGTTACGTACTTCCTCCTCAACTTTTTCTAATGCCGACTCATCATAATTCCTCTCCATAAACCTATTTTTTAGGGTCACTGCATGCTTAGTATAATCTGTCAAATCTGAGCAGTTCCTGCGGATCCACAGGAACTGACTCTTGGGGATGCTAGCTAGCCATTTCACCATATGGCAGCTGTCCAAATAAATAAAACTATTTGTGTCAACTTTTTTGAAGAAAGTTGTAGTTTTAATCTTACCTTCTTCTATAAATATTTTTAAATCTAGGAAATTAACCTCTACACTGCTATATTCGCTACTGAATGTTAAATTATATTCATTGATGTTTAACCAGGATAAAAAGGAGTCTAATTTGGTTTTCCCGCCACTCCATACAAATAATCCCGCTGTTGATTATGGAGAGCAAGTAATCGAAACAGTACAAGAGGCAATTAAGGATATAGAGCAAACTTTAAAAAAGATGGATGTGGAGACTCCAAGGGTTGAGATCTCCACAGACAATTGTTCACATATCCCATAAGAGAAAGAAACAAATATAAATTCAATTATACAGAACAAACCCTAAAAAATTACTATAACAATTGAAGAACCCAAAGGAATGCCAGCACCAGTAGAGACACAAGTGTGCATTCAAATTCCCACCTTAAATAAATTCTCTCCTTTGGCTGAAAGTCAAAATAGAGAACGCCCACCCAAAAGTCCAGTAAAGAATAAGCGTAGAAAAAGTTGAGGAGGAAGTACGTAACTGTGATAGAGGGGACCTATTAAAATCTAGGAATAGACAACCCACCTCACCACCATTAAGTATTAAAATGAAGTACACGCAACAGGCCAATAAAATTAAGAAAATTGTTGGAAAGTATTGGCATATACTCCAACAAGATAAAACACTAAATTGGATTCTATCTGAACAACCTAAGTTCACGTTCAGCAGAGCTGCTAATCTAAGTAGCATTATTGCACCCACTGTATCTAATAGAGGTGGGGGAAGAAGTAGGAGGGGGGGTCTCTTTAAGAGATGTAACTTCTGCAATCCGTGCAGGAATACCAAACATATGGATCCCATAAGTAAATTTAAATCATATGCAACTAATGAGGAACACGATATTGAGGATAGGTTAGATTGTACAAGTGTGGGAGTAATATATGTCATTGAATGCGGTTGCCCAAAACAATATGTGGGCAGAACCAAGAGGAAACTGTTTTCCAGGATTGGAGAGCATATCAATAATATTAAAGGGGGAAATGACAAATTCCCTCTAAGCAAACACTTTAAAGAAAAACATGGCGGCAGCTTAAATTCATTGAAATTGTATGCTATCAAACAGGTGGAGAAAGATTAGAGGGGTGGCGATTTTATTAAAAAAATGTCAAGAGAAGAAACCAAATGGATATATACTATGAACAGTTTGGCTCCATATGGACTGAATAATGATGCAGAATTCTTTGCCTTTTAAAAGATTTCCGATAAAGAACGGATACAGATCAACAATGGAGATGCTATCCAAAGAATGGAGGAAGATCTGTGATTATATGTTGCTATAGTGATGAGTGGAGGGGGTGTGGGCAGAGAGATAAAGGACAGGAGAGGAGAGCCAATCAGGAAGGCCCTGATGAAGGTAGGCGTTCCCTACTGAAACGCGTAGGCCCTGATTGGTGGACACAGAGTGGTGACGTCACCCGACACTTCCGCCTTACGGAGAACATCGGTGCGAAGCAGCAATCGGCTCCGGGCTCTTAGGATCTTTGGCCAGGACTATAGAGCACGTTGAGCTGCCGAAAACTAACCAGCACAACCCGGACAACATTCCGAAACCCCTCTCCACTCATTTAAAGGACACGTGAGTCTCTTAACCACACGCTGTATGCGGAGCAGCCAGCCTGCTATGAACTGCTATGAATTGCCTGGCAATTGAAGAGTATGCAAAACACTGCTTGAACCAGCTATATGGAAGCTATGAATGCCTAATATGAGAGAATAACGAAATTTTAACAATTTTAATTTTTATATATTTTTGTGTCAGTACCTGCCAATCATTGTGTGCATTAAGGAAGCATCACTGGGACGTTTACCACGCTGCTACACTCAAAAGGACAAACTGTTGCCAGACGCAGATGAGGTGGGATATTCCTGCATGATCACGGGCGGCATTAGCTGGCTTTTTGTGGAGGGATCTAACCAATCAAAGTTGTGAACGGATCAGTGTGTATGAAAGTGTGCAGTGTGGTGAGGTCAGCTGATCTCAAGAGTTTTTGGGTGACATTTCCTGTTATTTGACCCAAATTGACCAATTCCCATATCATTTTTATATCATAAATGAATATAACATCATTATTTATTGCAAATAAATGTTATCTTTGAACTTCTGATGTATTATCATTGAGGCGCAGTAAGAATACCACATCTTATGTTTTACGAATCGGTGAGGTTTTGAGCAAACTCCACATCTCTTCCTGCAGCCCACAATATCAAGATTGTACAGCGCCACAGTCATTCAAATTTCAATCGTTTAAATTATGTCCCTATCACAATGTACGGCGACAATATATTATTTTGAAATATAGGTGTTATTTTTCTGTTTTGTTTTTCTTTTGTCTGGTCCACAATTACAAGCCCCTATGTAGTAAAGTAAAAGTAATTTCCCATCATAAAATATAGATAAAAAATCTGAGCCCCTAAAGCAACGATTTATGTATTTTTTTTAACTGATTTTTTTTTTATGAGTTTTATTTTTTTTTAATTGGGGGGGCTTTGGTAATGCAAGTTATTCATTTTATTAGTATTGGTTAAGTATGTAGGTGCAATTTTACTTTTTGGCCACAAGATGGCGCTGGTGAACATTTTCCCGATATAGGAAATATTCACTTTTTTTTTTATATTTAAATACAATGTGACGGCTTCCTGTTTCATGAATGGATGCGGCCGCTGTTCGCGGTCACGTCTATTCACTCCAGGCATTGCGATTGGGTAGAGGACTGCTCGGTCCTCTTCCCCAATTGCTCAACGTGGAAACCCGACGAAAACGGCGGTGGTTGCGGCGCGGACGCGGCGGTAGCAGCGGCGGGAATGCGCGACGTATTAAAACGTCATGTTGCCATTAACAAGGTAATGCATGACGTTTTAATAGGTTATAATGCCGTTAAATGGTTAAACTGGCATATTGTTCTTGAATATGTTACAAATATAGGATTCCCTTTAAGAGTTGTGTACTATATTATTATTACTAATTTAGCAATGGTTATTAGAAGTTGTTAAGACTGTCACGTGAAAAATAAATATATAAATAGCCCTGTATAACCAGATGAACTGTGAATCTCAAAAAAAAAAAAATATATATATATATGTATATATATATATATACATCATCAGGGGTAAGACACACAGATCCCCCTCAGTTCCTTTTCTATACAGTTACATTGACTGTGCAACAAAAAATATATGAACAGAGTGAAGTAAAAAATAATAATTATTATTATTACTACTCTTATTTACAGTACTGATGATCATAATAAGCTCATTACGATTACTATTACATTTCACAATTTTGCCCATATGGAATTACAATTTGTAAATTCAATTGATTTTGTGTAATCAATTGTAATTTTCATATCATTTTAGCATAATTTAAAAAAAATGCAGCATTTAAAAAACATTTTTCCTTTGTATTTTTAAAATCGATTTTCTTAAAAACTACAAGGTTTTTTGAAAAAAATAAAAAAAATGACTTGTACCCCAGTATTTTCCTTAACGTATTTAGCAATGGTGAAAATAGCATGTATGAGGACTTTGCTATTAACCAATAACATCGCACAACATTGCACAAAATTACGAATGATTACAATTACAGTTAAATTAAATATGATTTTTCCTGAAATTTCGCATCATGATTTTGCATCCTAATTGCTAATTTTGATGCAAAATTACAACTATGCAAAATTTGTGCTCATCAGAGACATGAAGCATAAGCAATCCAGAAACCCCACACCCACATGGAATGTGTGACTAAAACCATAGCAACACTAACTGGATTCAGGGCCGGGCCCAGGCATAGGCTGGAGAGGCTCCAGCCTCAGGGCGCAGTGTAGGAGGGGGCGCAGAATTCATTCAGCTGTCATTCCTAATTGTGTTTGAAGCAGAAAGAAATCTGAAAAGGGGATACATACCAGTGACTGCAAGCCAGATAACTACATATTAAGGTGTTGGGGAGGTTGTGGGCCCTGTGGCGCCTCTTAGTCTAATAGCAATCAGTGTGTGATGGCTGGGGTGGCAGGGATGGACGGGGCGCACTTTGGGGTCTCAGCCTTGGGTGCTGGAGGACCTTGTCCCAGCTCTGACTGGATTGCATTGTTGCTTTTACCAAGATAAACATTTGTTGTGAAAGTACAAACCCTCTGACTGAGAGCATAAACCAGTGCTGATGATGATAGCTTTATGAAACAGATCTATGTTTAAATTATAGATACAATCCTTCGATTGCAAGTGTAATCCTCTAAAAGAGGGTTACATATTGTGTTAATGTATTTCTGTGTGTGATGTGAACTTAGCATCTAAGGCTAAAATTCGCCTTAGAAATTAGCATGGTGGAACTAAATAAGAGAGAGAAGCTTAAGTGTTTAGATGGCCGCAAAGACTGGTTGCTAAGGCGACCGTATACACAAAGCAGTGGAACCTTCTGGAAGCCCCACGTGGCCAGTCAGAGAGCACAGCGCAGGCGCGGAGGGGCAGAGCACGCGAGACATAGCTAGAGGGAACTGGTTTTAACCAGTTTCCCTCTGCGTGCCACAGTCAGTCAGGAGAGTGCTCTGGGAGAGTCAGGTGGCGGCGGTGAGCGGGAGAGGAGGCTGGGGGGGAAATGTCTGCAGCAGTCACCCCATGAGTCAAGGAGGGGACCCGGCGGCAACCCAGAGACCACTAGCAGAGAAAGGAGGGCAGTAGCAACCAGGCCCGACAGTTACTGGAGGCCAAGAGCAGTGTGTGCAGGCAAGATCTGAGCTAACATGGAGGGAGAGGGACTCTGGCAGCGCAGATGAGTATAGGCCCTTGAGCCAGCTACAAGCCACAGTGTGTGTTCAGAGAAGGGCCAATGTACAGTGGAGGTTTGCTGAAGTAGAAAGATAGTTAACCCAAAGTACTGAAAAGGCATATTCTGATCAATGTGGTGTGACTAGAGACTGCCTGTTTGATAAAGAGACAGAGACATTGTGATGATAATTCATTTGTTGATGCAAGATAGTGCTGCCCAGCCAAAGGAAAATAATCTGAAAAGAAAGTAGTTAAGGGCCTTTTTCCACTAGCCTGCGATTTGCGATTTGCTGCTGATCGCAAATCGCAAGGTCCATTAAACTAATGGAAACTGCAGCAGCAAATTCCATTAGTGCGATCCGATTGCGATGCGATTTTGGTCAAAGCGCAATCGTCGTCCTGCCGCGTTTTGTATGCGATTGAGCTGGACTATAATGAGTATAGTAGCTCAATCGCAATCGCAATCGCATGGTGGAAATTGAAACGCGATTGCGATCGCGATCGGAATCGCGATCGGAATCGCGATCGCATTCCATAGTGGAAAAGAGCCCTAAGTGTGTGAGCCTTTCTGTCATCAGAAAAGTTATCAGACTCCATTAAGCCCCCCTCAGAGCTGACACAGCTAACCGTTCACAGTATTCCTGATGCAAAGACATTGTTCCTGTCAATTTGCTGTCAAGTCATGAGTTCAGAGTTCATTGGCTCTTCAGTTGATGTGTTCTGTAGTGTTCACAAAAAGCCTGATATGAGAAGTGAACCAAAGTGGGATTGATGTGTTACCTAAGTGGATGACCTGAGAGAGAGAAAGATAACAAAAGCCGTGGAGATAAAGAGAACCTGTCAGTGAGAGATAACTGAGTCTGTTAACCTGTTAGCATTAAAGAAGATAAGTGGAGGAGGAGTTTCACTGCATCTTGTGTTACTAAAGTGAACTACAGTGAAAAGTGGAGTGACATCTGACAGAGATAAAGAGTCTACAAAGTTGGATTTACAAGTTTGCAACTTAACAAAATTAGAGCTCATTCAGCCTGGAGTTCAAATTTCATATAAAAAGAGTTATATTGTAGGAGGGTGATATTGATGGTATAGCTGGGTGCATTGGTCATTTTTGTGCTTTATTTTATTTGCTTTTATTTCTCTAACCCTTTTTTGATTATTTGATTTATGCTTTATTTTATTTGTTATTTTGGGAAGCCCTACTCAAATAGGTGGTGCTCGAGAGTATAGTGAGTTGAGATACAGTGTAAAGAGTACGAGTCTGGGAAATCTTCTGAGTGGAGTGGACATTTTTTTGGATGCCATATTGCCAACCAACGAACGGTGGAAACTGTTCAGTACCATATTGAAAAGAGTCACGAGTTCCCCAAGGTTTTGCTGAGCAATATAGCTTGGACTTGGCTACAAGGGACAGAGACTGTATAGGAACTGAATTGCTCAGTAGACCTGTCCCTGCCCAAGCCCCTATACCTCAGTAATGGTACTGTGATCTAAAGGTAATGTATTGTAAAGTGGTTGATGATTGTACAAGAAGACCTTTTGTAGCTCAAATTTCATATAAAAGTTATTGTGTAACTTAATCATTTTGTTCTGCAGCTTTTACCGGTGCACTGGCTGTGACGAGGAGAAGATTGTGTATTTTGACCTATGATGTGCAAGGGAAGTGTATTGTATTGTTGCAGTGTTACTGGTTGAGTGAAGCTACCAGTGAGTGACCACTGTTAGGTCACGAATAAATCTTTGATAAACGCATCTGAGTCAGTGTCTGGTGGATTCCCCTCAGCTGGAGCCGAGTGCTAACGGATAAATCGGGAAACACAAGTCTTTGGCAGCGTCCCCCTCCCCCATTTTAAGTGTATCCCTTTCAACCTTGCAACCTTACCTATGACACTCTTACCATTGACTAACTAGGACTTGAATTGCTGGGTCTCTGTAACAGCAACAAAATCACATGATCATGTATGTTATACCCTTTTTGCATGTATAACCTTGTGCTATGTTGTATAACCGTTGCTACCTCTCTGTCTGAGCCCCCCCCCCTTGTTTACAATAAATGTATCCCTATTTATTGTCCAGCACTACGTAATATTAAGTCAACTTAAAAATATGATAAATAAATAATACTTATTATAGTCTCTGTCTGCCTAACCTTTGCTAACCTTAAAGGGGCACTATGGCTAAATTCTTCTTATATTATCATTTAATATAAAATATGTGCAATTGTAGCAATGTGTAAGACTTGTATTGTGGCTGAATAAAACTCTGCTTCAATATTGCTTTACCCTAAATCAGTGCTGGAGTCCCGTCGCCAGAGAAAGCTAAGCGACGCTGAACCAGCACATTCCATTCTGCAGGAGGAGGCTGCCTTATCAGTCGTTTCATCTGAAGTTGTAATCTCCCCCTTTGATGTATCGGGAGAGGTTTCACCCAACGTCTAACTGCCCATTAGTGCTGTTACAGCTCCTCTGATCTGCCGTATGTCTCAGGACAATGACTTACGGCTCTGATGAAAAAAATGCTCCCCGCTGAGGCCCCCCTTCAGAGACACAAGCAGGACACTGGCTACACAGCACTTGCGTGTGCTGAATCAAGACGCTGGAATCCTGTGCATAAGAGAAGCTGGTCTCCATGGCAACTGACAACAAGTGGTGACCCTGCCTGCGCCAGCTTCTCTGAAGGGGGGCCTCAGCGGGGAACATTTTTTTCATCAGAGCCGTACGTCATTGTCCTGAGACGTACGGCAGATCAGAGGAGCTGTAACAGCACTAATGTGCAGTTAGACGTTGGGTGAAACCTCTCCCGATACATCAAAGGGGGAGATTACAACTTCAGATGAAACGACTGATAAGGCAGCCTCCTCCTGCAGAATGGAATGTGCTGGTTCAGCGTCGCTTAGCTTTCTCTGGCGACGGGACTCCAGCACTGATTTAGGGTAAAGCAATACTGAAGCAGAGTTTTATTCAGCCACAATACAAGTCTTACACATTGCTATGATTGCACATATTTTATATTAAATGAGAATATAAGAAGAATTTAGCCATAGTGCCCCTTTAACTTTTGCTTGCCTCTACCAACCCCCCCCCCCCCCCTCCAGGGTGTCTCCTTAGGGATAACAGATGATTGCCAATTGCTACTGATGGTGCTGTAATATGGCAGCCTTGGCTCTTGGCTTTCAGACATTTTCCCCCCTTACTCTCACCATCCATCCCCCTCCCCCTCCTTCCAAAGCCTGAACTATTTCTGGTTTCTTTTTTGCTGATTTGTGGCTCAGTTTGCTAAATGGATTTCTTCTTAACCTGTAGAGCCATTTGGGTATGACAAGGGCTAGATTTATGCAATGGCCACATGGGAGCATCTGGAGGATAGGGCTGCTACCTATGAAAGAGTAGACAGTAAGTGGGGAGAAAAACTTGGAAGAAGGGAGATGTTAGGTAAGAGAGCTGTACTAAAAGTGACGTTTTATTAATTGAAACCCCCATTTGTATCTTTTGGGCCTGATGAACAACATTGCGGTGAAGTTACTGTGCACTAACGCTGGGGGAGCATTGCACATTAACCTTTTAGCGCAGCGGATGTTAGCATGGTAACATGCCTCACTATGGTAATGTGTATTTCACCAGTAATCCCACAGAGTAACCAAGCAGCTCAGGGTGACTCAAACTACTAGGAATGTATAGGGGGGTAAAAGGAACCAAAAAGCCCTCCTACTAAAAAAGCAAAAATTGGAGTAATAGCCTTCTTAAAACAGAAGGAAATTTGCAATAATTCAGTTTTAAGTGAACATTTCTGGTTACCCACAATGCACTACTACTAAATATGCAAATTATCCCTTTTCGCCCTTGTTAAGCAAAGCAAGCATCCAGAACTGCTGGTGTATAGCAAGCCCTGTGGAGAGAAGGGAGTTTTTGTTGGCAGCTGGCTCGGAGAACCTGGGAGGTGATATCGCTGGGGAGGGGGGGTTAGGGGACCCCCAGGATACCTTTGCCCCGGGCCCCTGCACTGCTTAAACCGACCCTGGCACAGTCATCAGGTCTCTTGTCCTTTGCCACTACCAATGGGTGCCCAAACTGTTGCCCATTTTCTTTTTCATTTATATATCAGTATATATTAATCTGTCAGCTGTGTAAAAATAAAAGAAAACAGTCCTAAGTCTATGTCCGTTTTGTTTTCTTTAGTGCAGACTGCAAGAAATCAGCTGTTTGCAAGCCTAATGTGAAGCATGGAGTTGAGGAACCACACTTTTCTAAAAGAAATTGTCCTTGTCGGATTTTTTCAGGACATGCAGATTTCTATATCATTTTTTATCGTTATATTACTGATGTACATGTTTACTGTTTTTGGGAATGTTTTTCTAATTGTTACTGTTATCATCAGTCCACAACTTCACCTGCCGATGTACTTTTTCCTCTGCAATTTGGCATTCCTTGACTTGTTTTACTCATCGTGTGCTCTTCCAAAAGCCTTGGTAGATATGTTATCTCAGAGAAGAACAATTTCCATCACCGGTTGCCTGGTGCAGATGAATACGGGCACATTTCTTGGGGCCACTGAGTGCTTGCTATTGGCGGTGATGGCCTACGATCGCTACGTGGCCATATGCTTCCCTTTATATTATCAAGTCATTATGAACTGGAAAGTCTGTAGAGCCATGGTCATCATCATGTGGTTAACAAGCTTCTTTTTATCTGTTGTCCCTTTTATTAGAACACCTCTGATATTTTGTACAGAATACCGATTGGACCATTTTGTTTGTGAAATGCTGGCAGTTCTAGAACTAGCATGTGGAAATGTTGTTTTCTATAGAATAACTATATTTATTGTTAGTTTCTTTACTCTTGTAGGGCCACTGGTGTTTATTGTGGTGACTTACATTCTTATCATTTTATCCATATTAAAGATCAGGTCTTCTGACGGAAGGGCCAAAGCTTTTTCCACCTGTTCTTCTCATCTGATTGTTGTCTCCATGTTTTATGGAACTGGTATAACAATGTATATGGGCCAAACCAAAAGATTTTCTTCAGCTGTGAAGTATGTTTCTCTCGTATATGGGGTTGTCACTCCTGTGTCGAATCCTTTGATATACAGTTTAAGGAATAAGGATGTGAAAGAAGCATTCAAGAAAATACTGATCAAGTGTTCACCTGAAAAGAAACACACATATTGACTAAACTTTGGAAATTATGTATTTAATGTTTGCTGCTTGTTGCAGGTTTAACTTAGAAACTAGTAGCATCAGAAGGGGAACTCATGTTTGGCACCAGAGATCATGGATATTAAAGAGGAACTCCAGTGAACATTTTACTGCTGGCAGGTGATATAGCTGCTGCATGGTTTTTGGCAGTTGGAAACAACTGTAAACAGCTATTTCCCACAAAAGTTCGAACTTTTCTTGTGGGAGGGGTTACTTGTGGGAGGGGTTTCACCACAATATCAGTCATACAGCACCCCCTGATGGTCTGTTTGTGAAAAGGAATAGATTGTCATGTAAAAGGGGGTATCAGCTACTGATTGGGATAAAGTTTAATTTTTGGTCGGAGTTCCTCTTTAAGGGCCTGGTAACGTCACACTATTGCCTTGAGACCAGGGCCGGATTTTCCATAAGGCACTGTAGGCAGGTGCTTACAGTCGCCTTATGAGGAAGAGGCACCTCCTCAGACCCCTGACCTCAGAAGCTTACAGTGCAATCCCTACCTTATATCACTTTTCTCAGGCACATACACCCTAATCCTTGTCTCACCTCACTAAGGATATGAGACAGTGATTAAAGTGTAAGATTCTAAAGACAGCTTGCGACAAAAGGAAGGTATTAGAGTTCAGAACATTTTTACTTGGGGGTGTGACCTGTGTTCAGGGGCGGAGTTTAGGGCACTAGAATGCATGTGCCTATAGGTTTGAGTTTGAAATCCGGCCCTGCTTAAGACTAGCAGCAGAAAATGTTCTGGTGCCCCTGCTCCTCCCACAATATAAAATATACTGTGCCTCCAGCTGTCTTTAGCACAGAACCCTCAAAGCGGCAATTATAACAACTCACAGGCAGCTGAACTGGGCTCTTACTACTCTGCTCCTAGTTCTTGTGAGCATTTCTCAAAGTCTTACCTCCGGTGTGCCGACTCAACTGCTGAAGTTCCTTCCATTTGTGTTGCTCAACCTGATCTGGGCTCTGGTCTCCCGGGGCACTTCCACTTTCTTCCTCTAGTGACTCTGCACTCCTCTGTATGGGGGCCTAAGATGAACAAATTACAAACACAGTGTGCTCCTTGTAAAATCCTTTATTGCCGAATAAAACACCTTGCTCCAAATTAAATTACAAGATGTATGTCTTACTGTACATGCAGCATTGTCAGAGATTTAACCCGTTCTCTGTAAAGTGTAAATGTGCAAATCTGGCAACATCAGATAGGCATGAAAACTGGGTCTGACAAAGGACAGGCCCTATTATCAGATAGGCCCAAGAATAGCACATAAAACTTGTTGTAACACGTTAAAAACAAATAACGAGTAACAATGAATAGTTTTGAGTCTACTTTGAAGGCTCTTTCTCGGGATATGGCATAAATGAGTTTTGAGATCTTTAAAGAGACACTGAAGCGGAAAAATATATATGATATAATGAATTGGTTGTGTACTATGAATAATTACTAGAAGATTAGTAGCAAAGAAAATATTCTCATATTTTTATTTTCAGGTATATAGTGTTTTTTCTAACATTGCATCATTCTCTAATATGTGCAGATTACACAACACTCAGCATTCAAAATGATTCTTTCAGAGCAGTCTGTGAACTAATGACCTCTCCTCTGGCAGAGAAAAAGTAAATAGTTAAAGAACAGTTGAAATAATAAAAGTCAGAAAACAGCCCTCTCCATGACTTTGAAAGGCGTAGAGATTAATGGCTTTTTTTTGTATAGAGATAACAACTGGAGTTTCTTAACTCTTCCTGTACTGTAAACAATTAGACTGATGTATTTGTTTGTAATGTTTTATTTCTTAGCTGTACTACACATACAAATCATAATATCATCATTTTTTTTTTCGCTTCAGTGTCTCTTTAACTAAGAAACCACAGAGGCCAAGAAGTCTGCTCTGCATATTAGCCTGGTAACTGGCATTAATTTAAATTGAATAATGATGGCAGCCTCCATATTACTCTTACTTCAGAATGCCTTTAAATTTACATAGCCAGGTCTCCCCTAGAGATGGTCAATAAGGGGCTAATCATTCTAGCTCACATGCAAATGTAATGCAAATTATATGCACCCTGGAATTTGGCCAGTCAAATGCACTTCTGGTCAATTCTGAAAGGTGCAATTTCAGTCTACGTACAATATGCATTCAATTTGCATGCAAGCCAATATAATTGGTATTTCATTGAACATTTCTAGTTTTCACACTGCTAAACCTTGCAGAATGTTCCTCGCATGTCACTTTACCACCTTTATTCAGCTAGAGCACAATTACTGTACTGTATTTAATCAACTAAAACTGGTCATGGACATTTCAAAATGGATCCTTTATTTCTATAGGGATCAGAGAATATTATACGTCCCATAAAAGTTTAACACAATTCAATGGGCATGACTTTTCACTTCCCTGTGTAAAAAATGAGTAAACATAAAGAAATATGATGAGTATTATGTTTTTTTTTTAATTTAAGATGAATTGGACTGAGGTTGCAGTTGTCCTTAAATATGTCAGGCAGATACTATTACGATTATGATTGGTTGGACCGCAGCCACTGCCACAGGGAAGTTCTGTAAGAGGACTGCAGCCCGGCAGAGCTTCTTTAATCAAAAACTGGAATTCCTCTACTTTGTTCCAAACTTATTCAAAGTGGGACTGATCTCTAGTAATGTCCATCTTCCCTTATAGAATTTGCACTTTTTCCAATTTCCCAAAAACACAATGGCCCATATGCAAGTCACTTTTCTCTTGAGTTGTCTCCCTAGGTGATATTTCCACAACTTGTCGAAAAATACCTTTTAGGCCCCATTCACACCTAATACTAGCGCAAAACTCCAGCGATTACTGCTAGCGGTTTGCGGGAGTGACTTTTCCGTGATTAATGCAGAAAAATCACTGAATACTGCAGCGTTTTGGGAGCGATCGTGATTAGCGGTGCTATGCATGCTAATCGCGATCGCTAACCGCTAATCTCAATCGCCAGCAAAACGCTGCATGTTACGCATTTGCAGTTAACGCTAACCACAAACACGGCAGTGAGAACACTGTCATAAGCTTACATGGGCTAGAGGATTTTAAAAACCGCTAGTGTTTTGCGCTGAGCGGGAATCACGCGATTCACTTGGCACAAATCACAATCTATTATATCTAAAAAATCCTAATACCTATCAAACCGTGACAAGATAAATAAAAAGTACAGTAAATGCAGTAAATTAAAACATAACTGTTAGCAATGAAACAATGTATGTCCAGTTCTACATTTAACCCACAAACACACACTTGTCACTAGGACATGCCCTATAGGTATCAAATCGGGTGTTATAAACCTGATATATATTTATTCACGATAAAAGATCGATAAAAAAACACCAATATATCCTGGTGTTATATGCAGTGACACTGACTGTATATACAGTATAGTACTAAGTTGTGGGGGTCCTGGCTGATCCCCCTCCACTTGTTCAGGATGACAGTGGGGTGTAGCTATCCCACACTAGTACTATGTGGTGTCCTGCCAAAGGGTGGTATAGACCTTAGTGTGATTGCAAGGTGTGGTATTTATAAACCACTTGCAGCAAACACCTACAGATATAGGTCCTATATACACCCCTTGTGGGAGGCTAGATTACAATAGTGCTAAAAACGTGCATAGTGCTGTACATAAAAAGTCCTTAATGAGATCACATTTCACCTAAAACGGCTTCCTCAGAAGGTGCTATACATATAATACAAAGTGCTATACAAAATACACATCCCCACTAAATCAGATTAGCAAAATGCCCCCCATTTCTGATCGCCCCAGTCAGAGCTGTTTGAGCCATGTTCGGCTGCCATATTTATACTGAAGAGGGGAGGAAGAGGTGGTCACTGTCCAGTAAGTCCCACCCATCCCATTCGTACATCCCCACACCCGCAAATAGCCCATGCATAGGATATAGATAGTAGGGGGATATCTCCCCATGTCCACTTACTTATGCGGAATGCATCCCCCAAAATTGGGGTATCAGAAAAGTGCCAGTATCCGTGTGTCAAAGGAGAACGCTGTATGCGTTCCACTGGCGTCAAAGTGGGCGGAGTCTGCGCTCCAATTACGCAACGTCCGCCGAGACCTCTGACATCTCGCGCGGACGTACGCATGGCCCCGTTCTATTGCGTGCAACGTTGTAGTGGGTGGGGAGCAGTACCTACATAGACGCTCCCATTGTATCCACGTTAGCTCGCGTAACCATGGCAGCGTATGTCGCGCTGCCATGGTAACCTGTCCACATAGACAAACTATTTATTTACTGCCCATCAATAAAGAATACGGGCATGCGAGCATTGTATATGGGGAGCATGTATCGCATGGGTGGGAAAGGGGGGGGGGGGAGAGGGAGGGAGGGCGGGAGAAAGCGCAACAAGGAGGGTTAAAAAGGGGGGGGGGGACACCCTAATGTATGCACCAAAGGGACAGATCAATTCTGTCCAATTGTAAGGGCAGTGCCAACAAGAAAACTCTAATGTTGCATACAGTTAGGTGCCCATACCCACCAAATTGAATCAATAGAATCAAGCTTATGTATAAAACAAAGGGGGGAGGAAAAAATGGGGTATATATTTAAAGAAAACAGGCAAGATTGAAGTCCTCGTTTAAACCATTAGGCGAGATGGTGTCCAAGCGGAAAATCCACTGGGACTCAATCTGTGTCAATTTTTGATCAAAGTTTCCTCCTCTGAAATCCCTCCTCCACATCTGAATCCCCCAGAATTGTATATCAAAACGTTTAGTCAGATGGAATTCATTCATGTGTCTGGCAATCGGTGTATTTCTCCTATGTTTTATGTCTCCGACATGTTCCAGCACACGATCCTTTAACTGTCTGGTTGTTTTACCTACGTACCAGAGATTACAAGGGCATTTTGCCCCATAAACAACCCCTTTACTCTCGCAATTTATAAAGGTCCGTACATCAAAGGTTCTTCCATTTTTAGGTGCTGTGAACTGTTTTACATTGGGCATATATTTACATGCCTTACATCGACCACATCTAAAGGAGCCTGCCGCTTTAGGTGGTAGCCAGGTCTCTCTTGGGGCCGTCTGTGGGGCATAAGTACTATGGACCAATATATCTCTCAGGTTGGATGATCGTCGGTAGGTAATAGCTGGGGTGTTAGGAAGATGTTTTGATAGGTCTTTGTCTTTTTGTAAGATTGGCCAATAATGTCGTATGATCTCGAATACTTTGTGTGAGTCGTCCGTGAAGGTCCCTATAAGACGGGGCACCCTCACTATGTCGCCTTGGTTAGATCTTGCAGTAGATACACCTCTCACATTAGTATTTTTGAGGGTTTCATCTCGTGGTGTATCATAAGCCCGTTTATATGCTTTCTCAATGACATGGGTTGGGAAGCCTCTTTGTTTAAAACGTTGTCGCAGGAGTGTACATTCTTTTTCAAAAGATTGTGGTGTTGAGCAATTCCTCCTGGCCCGGAGGAACTGGCCAACAGGAATGCTCTTACGTAAAGAACTGGGGTGGGCACTTTCCCATCTCAGCAAAGAATTTGTCGATGTTGGTTTGCGGAATATTTCTGTTTGTATCTTACATTGGTCGATTGTAATCTTGAGATCTAGAAAGTTGATCGTATTCTCATTAATCTCGTGTGTAAAATGCATGCCAATCTTATTAGAGTTCAGAATTTCCACAAAATCTTTGAACACTTCCTTGGGGCCATCCCACAATATTATCACGTCATCGATAAATCTCCCCCAATATAAAATATGAGAGGTGAAGAAATCAAGGTCCTCGGAAAATACAAAGCAATCTTCCCACCAGCCCAGGAATAGATTCGCATATGAGGGGGCACAAGCCGTCCCCATAGCACTACCCCTGAGCTGGTGGTAGAAGCGGCCCCCGAACAAGAATACATTGTGTGTAAGGATAAACTCCAGAAGGTGAGTGAGCAACCGATTATGTGCCTCCAAATGCTGTCCACGTGTTCTAAGAAAATAATTGACTGCTGCCAAACCCAGATCATGTTCAATATTACTGTATAGGGACTCGACATCGAGGCTAGCCAATAAGGTGGTTGGCGGGACCTCGATGTCCTGTAGTTTAGTTAGTAAATCTTTTGTGTCCCTTAAATAAGAGGGTAAGGCCTCTACAAATGGCCTAAGGAAGCCATCCACATATTTACTGATTTCATCAGTTAAATTGCCACATCCTGACACTATTGGCCTACCCGGGGGAGGCATAACCTCCTTGTGTATCTTGGGTAGAGCATAGAAAACTGCTAATCTGGGGAATTTGGTCGAGGTTTCTAATCGGGTATAGTCGGTAGCATCTAAACATCCCTCAAGCACCCCATCCTTCAGAATTTTACATAGCTCTTCCGTATGTTTTTTAATAGGATTGTCACGGATAATGGCATATTGATCTACATTCCTTAAAATCATCAAACACATTTGTTTATACATATCTTTGTCCATGATGACTATATTGCCCCCCTTATCTGCAGGTTTTATCACGAGATTTTTATTCATTTTAAGTGTATTCAATGCATGTCTTTCACCTTTATTTAAATTATCACGTAGGGGATTCCTGATATTGTCACTCTCTAATCTTTTTAGGGCTCTAGTCACCATGTCGACAAAGGTGTATATTTGTGGATATTGGGACAAAGAAGGACAGAATTTACTCTTGGATCTTGTGCCGCTGGGTGGTGCTAAGGATGGAATTCCAGTATCATGTTCAGATAGCAACTCCTGTAAGGCCTCATAGGCATTTAACCCACACAGATTATATGTCTCTAGGTCAAAAATCCATTTTCTTACTTTTTTTTTTTTAAATCTCTCTAATTCTGTTGCAAGGGGCTGCAATAGAATCAGAGAGATTTCTAAAAAAAATGGGTTTTTTTTAGAAATCTATCGCATAGAGCCGTATCAATCCCTGCCATGCACTGAGGAGGACCAAAAGTCCAAAACAGGCTGTCTGCAATGCATGTGGAGTTGGTGTGGCTCTGTAAAATTTAAAGCGACAGGCTTGCTATACACCAGTTCTGGATGTAAGCCTGGCTTCCGGGGCACAAAGATATAATTTGCATACTCAGTAGCGGTACATTGTGGGTAACCAGCTGAATTATCGCAAATTCCTTCTGTTTTATGAAGGCAAACCACACTAAGCATTGCTTTTTAGTAGGATGACTTTTGGTCTCTTTTAGTCCCCTATACTTTTCTTGTGGCTTTGGGTCATACCCTGAGCTGCTTGGTTACTGTGTAGAATAAAGAAGTGTCTTGCTGTCAGGGCCGGGCTGAGGCAGAGGCTGGAGAGGCTCCAGCCTCAGGGCGCAGTGTAGGAGGGGGCGCACAATTCACTCAGCTGTCATTTCCAATTGTGTTTGAAGCAGAAAGAAATAAGAAAAGAGGAAACATGACAGTGACTGCAAGCCAGATAACTACATATTAAGGTGTTGGAGAGGTTGTGGGCCCTGGGGCACCTATTAGTCTAATAGCAATCAGTGTTTGAAGGCTGGGGTGGGAGGGATGGAGGGGCGCACTTTGCTGTCTCAGCCTTGGGTGCTGAAGGACCTTGTCCCACCTCTGCTTGCTGTGGTTTCAACATCCTTAATTAGGCTAGTAGGGGGTGTTTAGCTTGAAACTGCACCTGGCCACTGCAAAAATACACATGCACATTTTCTGTTCATGTCAGATTTCAGCATTTGCACCCTGCAAAGGGTGGGGAATGTGAATGTGCATTTGTGCCAAGGAAGCTCAGGCCTGGAGAGTTGCTGGACAGGGGAGTTTTGAAAACATCATAGCCAAGGACCAATCAAAAATTCAGCGTGCAACCAGGGCCTGTGCTGCCATTAAGGCAAAGGGGGAAATTGCCTCAGAGCCCCCACCGCTGCCGGGCCCCTGAGCCACCAGATTTCCCCCAGTAGCATAGCTCCAACCAGTCCAGGGTTGCCTGGTTCTCAACATGAGCTGGCTGTCCAATCACTGCTGGGTGAAGGGAGTCTGTGACAGGAAGCAGCCAATCAGCCAGGAAGGCACAAGGGGAAGAACTATTAGTGCACGTGACCAATGTGTATACCACGTTATATACCTGACCACAGCAGAGCACAGCCAGAGGTAACCCCTCTGTGCCAGAATGTCATTACTAGTATAGTGGATAGGGATACTCGTTTAGACTCTGCAGAAATGCTGTTTCCGCATTTCCAATCAGAAATTGCATTTCCGCATCAAAATGCAGAAATCTAAGTGCTGTAGGCGGATTTTGGCGGAAATCACAGACATTTTCCAGGAAATTTCCGCTGACTTTAACATCGATTTTCTCAAAAACTTTAAGGTCTCTTTGAAAAAATGTTTCCTCTTGTATCCCACTCTTCTGTTTAACATATGTGGGCTTTACTACTAACCGGTAAAGTCGGCGGCTTTTGACTGTAATGTTAAATGTAGAACATCTGTATTGTCCACAGGATATGTTAAACAGAAGAATGGGAACAAGAGGGGAAAAAATGGCAAAAAAGACCTTGTAGTTTTTGAGAAAATCGATGTCAAATTCGGAAGACATTTCCATGAAAATCCGCATTGGAATGCGGAATCGGTAGCGGAAAGCGGAATCGATAGCGGTAATCAGCAATAGTGGAAAGTGGATTTTCCGTGTAAGCAGAAATTGTCATTTCCGACCATCCCTAATAGTGGGGGAACTACAGGTAAAAGCATGGGAGCTAAAGCATTTAAGGTGAAGTGCAGGGGTACCATGGAGGGGTAGGGGAGGTTGTCGGCAGGTGGTGTGGGGGCCCTGGGTTCAGCCATTGCTGGGGAGATAGGGGGACCCCATGGTACCTTTGCCCTGGGGCCCTGTGTCACTTAAACCAACCCTGCATGAAACCCAGTTTAATGGAGCCAAACTCATAAGTGCCCAGTGAATGCCTACCATTCATTATGATTTTCACACTTCATTGTGAACTGTTTGCCCAGTTGCCCAGACTGAATTCTCTGTTTATCAACAGTAACCTTGACTTTGTAGGATAGGCAAATGCTCAAACTCCAGTGGGGAGCCTTTCTCTATAAGTCTAACAATATGAATATCTTTTATTTTTTAACAAAAATGTGGTCATGAAAAGCAGCTTGGCCAACAAATGTGATTACCATGTCAACAATTTGGCATCTGATCCTTATTCATTTCATTTTCCACAGTGCATAAACAATAAAGATCCCTTTGAGATTAAACACAAATTAGTCTGATTTTTTTCTGTGCTGATTAACCTCAAAGGGAAACATATTTGAAGAAAGCCACAGTGATGAAAGATTTATATAGCTGCTTAAAATTAAGGAATACGAGAATGAAGAGGGTCTGTAGTTATCAACAACTTACCACAATAAAACCTACTTGAAGTGGTTTAAAACCATCAGATTGTATGGAAAAGAGCATTGGGCTTTGCAGGATTGTTGACTCCGGTATACTAACCTGTAACCAATAGTGATGGTGCTTGAATTCACGTTACCAAATTCTGAACACCCACATTTTCAGCACCATTTCAGTACCGAGCAAACGGACAGGGTCAGAGGGAGTTCACTTATGTGCACATGGTGGCATGCTTCACGTAACGCCAGACTTCCTCCTTCCGGCTGAAGTGTGCCGTCCAGGAAAATGTGGGTTTTCAGAATTCGACAACGTGAATTCGAACTACAGCACAGCTACCAGAAGCTTTTTTTAAATTAACATGGTACCGTCCCTAGGCAGGGTTCTTACTACACTGAAAACTCAGGCTGCGAGTGGATGCGCTTGCACCATTCACACTGCTCACTGCGTTTTCATTGTCAACCATGACCCCACCCGTCTGCTGGTACCATTTATTCTGGCGTAGAAGACGTCTGGGCGTATAAGACGACCCCCCAACTTTTCCAGTTAAAATATAAAGTTTGGTAAATACTTGCTGTATAAGACTACACCTCTTCCAATGCACACCAAATTAAAAAAAAATCATATACTGGTGCTATGCATGAACAGATAATGGTGCTGTACTGTATGTAATACCCAGTATATAACAGTATATAGGCGATTGACTGGTTGGATTGGTCAACTCTCCCTCTCCCTAAAGGTGGCCACACACCATACAATTTTTTAAATATCTGTTCAATTTAAGAATTGCAAAATCAATTTTTTTGACTGATTGTAACATTTAAAAAATATGACCAATGTACCACACACGTATGCTCAAATTTTTCCCCAATTATGATAAACATGATTGGATACTCTGACAAAATTGCTAGGGTGTGTATATTAATAAATTGGCAATCTAACGCACACCATACAATCTTTAGACAGATTGAAGAAAAATATCTGGCATTCCGGATCGATAAAAATAGAAGAAAACGGGAAATCCGAAATTTTTCAATCGAATGAAAAAAAAAGCTTTTGATTTTTTCAGGAGATCCGATCGTTTTTATCGAATTACCGTAAAATCGGATCATTTTATTGTATCGTGTGTGGCCACCTTAAGTGGATTGGTCAGCTTTACCTGCCTCTCTGTTTATCAGAGCGATATGGAAGAATAGATCATGTTCTGCAAATAAAAACACGCCTCTTTCACCCTTCTGGCCACCCTTGTATTCTTAGTTACCTCCTTCTCTGCCTCTCAGATCTCACACATGTGCGCCTGCGCCGCTTCACTACAGCCCTCAGCAGTGAGATCTGAGAGGCGGTAACAGGATAGGGCGTATCACCCGGCAACAATGACACCCGGCGTATAAGAATTTTCAGAAGATTTTCAAGAGTTAAAATGTAGTCTAATACGCCAGAATATACAGTATTTCCACTGCGCTCTCCTAGCTTGTGCTGTTCCCTGATTGTCATCACTCTTCCGGTGCTCATCATGGGTTTTCCTGATGGTTTCTAAAAAAAAAAAAATAGGTAAATCCTACCTAGCAACAGAGAGGGTTCTCATTGGTCAACATGAACCAATGAGTACTTTCTCTGGTGCAGTAGTATTCCCATTGTCTTTTTTGCAACCCTCAAGGAAAGCCTCTACGGCCTAGTGCACACCGGAGCGTTTCCGCTGCGGTTTGCGATCTGCTTGCGGGTGCGGATCCGCTTGGGTAATGCATTTCAATGGGGTGGTGCACACCAGAGCGGGTGGCGTTTTGCAGAAACGCATACTCCCGGGCTGCAGCAGATTTTGGATTGCGGATGCGTTTCTGCCTCAATGTTAAGTATAGGAAAAACGCAAACCGCTCTGAAAAACGGCACTTCAGAGCGGTTTGCCAGGCGTTTTTTGTTACAGTAGCTGTTCAGTAACAGCTTTACTGTAACAATACATGAAATCTACTACACCAAAACCGCTACACAAAACCGCAAAACGCTAGCTGAAACGCTGCAGAAAAAGAAGAAAAAGCGTTTCAAAATCTGCTAGCATTTTGCGGATCTGCTAGCGGTTTTTGGTGTGCACCAGGCCTACTTCCTGGACACTGGGACAAGCAGGGACAGGTGAGCGGTTTTTTTTGTGCAGCAGGAAACACATCCATTCCCATAGCCTTGTATTGCGTCCGATTTGTATTTGCGTTGCGGCTGCGGCTGGCGTTTGCGGGAAAAATCCAGCGGGTTGGCATTTTGCATTTGCAGTCCAGTGATCGTATTTTACATTTTATGCTCTGTTTGACCATGTAAACACATCCTATTAATGACATTCGATGGGTTAACCATCCGTTTTTGCATTTAATTGCGCTGCTGTAAATGCAGCGTTTTGGCCTGCGGTGTGAACAGGTCCTTATAGTTCCACATTTATTTACGATTACTTAAAATCAGGCCATAATCAACATTGCAATGAACTCAATGAACTTGCATTACTGATTTTACATTTCATTCAAATTCAGATTTTTTCATTCACGATTTATTCTGGAGAGGACACCACTACAGTATATCTGAAAAGAAGTAGACAAATAAGGAAAGTATATTGCATTATCTATTGTAGCAATATTGCTGTGATAGATGCTATATTGCAAGATATAAGCACTCAAGTATTACAAGTAATACACTTACACCGCAAAGGATGTGCTATAAAAGTATTCCTCTAAGTCACATTACTTTGCTATATTATTTATTGCAAATAATCTTTGATAGCCATATATCTTTTACTTTTAGGATACTTTTAAAAATTGCTTAGAGCAGCATTACTGCAAACAGTCACCACCGTACCTTGAAGTGAGTTCATGTTGACTTTATTGATTTTTTTAACATCCTCTGCTATGTAAACTGCCCTAAGAAAAGTCTCATAACTTTAAAGGACAACTGACAAGTGACATGATGAGATAGACATGGGTATGTACAGTGCCTAGCACACATATAATTATGCTGTGTTCCTTTTTTTCTTTCTCTGTCTGAAAGAGTTACACATCAGGTATGTAAGTGGCGGTTCCTGTGTAAGTCAGGACTGAGTCAGACTACAGTGCGACCCTCACTGATAAGAAATTACAACTATAAAAAACTTTCCTAACAGAAAATGGCTTCTGAGAGCAGGAAAAAGATAAAAAGGGTCCATTAAATTATAGATTATTATTATTATTATTATTTATTAGATTTATATAGCGCCAGCATATTACGCAAGGATACAGACAATGATAACAGGGGTGACAGAACAATACAGGTAATAGACAATAGATACAACAATACAGGTAATAGCAATAAGATACACAACACAATGCAGACAGTAGTACAATGCCAGATCATAAACTGGAGCGGTGGTGGTAACAAGTTCCAAATTCTGGGTAAAGTGCACACAGTCATGTATGATACACTAGGGGAGAGGGCCCTGCCAAAGGCTTACAATCTAGAGGGAGGGGTTGGTGACACAAAAGGAGGGGGTGCAGCAAGAAGTTATTGGCAGAAAGGATTAGGGCAGTGTTGAGTCGATGTAGGCCTCCTTGAAGAAGTGAGTTTTGAGTGCTTTTTTGAAGGTGGGAGCGAGCCTGATGGGCAGTGGGAGAGAGTTCCACAGGATGGGGGCAGCTCTAGTGAAGTCCTGCAGTCGTGCATGGGAGTGCGAGATGCATGGGGTGGTTAAGAGGAGGTTGTTGGAGGAGCGAAGTGGGCGGCCAGGTGTATATCTGCTGACCAGGTCAGAGATGTAGCTTGGGCAGGACTTGTGTATGGATTTGTAGGCCAAACATAGGACCTTGAAGCTAATTCTGAAGTGAATTGGAAGCCAATGAAGGGATTTGCGTAGGGGAGTCGTGGAGACAGAGCGGTGGGAGGAGTAGATGAGTCTGGCTGCTGCGTTCATGATGGATTGTAGGGGGGCTATGCGGTTTTGAGGGAGGCCTGACAGGAGGGAGTTGCAGTAGTCCAGGCGGGAGATGATGAGGGCATGGACAAGGAGTTTGGCAGTGTCTGGGGTCAGGAAAGGCCGGATCTTGGAGATGTTGCATAGGTGGAAATAGCAGGCCCTAGCTACGGTTTGGATGTGGGAGGTGAAGGAGAGGGCAGAGTCCAGGGTGACACCCAGGCAGCGGGCTTGTGTGGTTGGATGAATGATTGTGCCATTGACAGTGACGTAGAGGTCAGTGGGGGGTGAGGCAGCACGGGGTGGGAAGATTAGGAGTTCAGTCTTATCCAGGTTTAATTTTAGGAACCTGGCAGACATCCAGGATGAAATAGCCAAGAGGCCAGAGGATAATAATAATAATCCAAACATTTATATAGAGCTTTTCTCCTGTCAGACTCAAAGCGCTCAAGAGCTGCAGCCACTGGGATGCGCTCAGGAGGCCACCCTGCAGCGTTAGGGAGTCTTGCCTTGAACTCCTTACTGAATAGGTAATGACCCTAACCAGGATTCGAACCCTGGTCTCCCATGTCGAAGGTAGAGCCCTTAACCAGTACTCTATTCAGCCACTGCAAGATACCTTCTCCATGGTGGTGGTGGAGAGGTCAGTGGTATGGAGGTAAGTCTGGGTGTCATCTGCATATAGGTGATAGTTGAAACCCAGAGAGGAGATTAGTTTTCCGATGGAGGTGGTGTAAATGGAGAACATCAGGGGACCAAGAACAGAGCCTTGGGGACCCCAACTAAAAGTGGGATGGAGGTTGAGGAGGAACCATTGAAGGAGGTCTTGAAGGAGCGATTTGAGAGGTAGGAGGAGAACCATGCTAGGGCAAGGTCTTGGATACCCACAGATTGCAGGGACTGGAGTAGCAAGGCGTGATCAACAGTGTTGAATGCTGATGAGAAGTCTAGGAGGAGAAGGATAGTGTATTTTCCTTCAGCCTTGGCAAGCGTGAGGTCATTGATGACCTTGGTGAGGGCAGTCTCGGTGGAGTGGGCTGGCCGAAATCCTGATTGTAGGGGGTCAAACAGGGAGTTGGAGTCAAGGTAATGGGTCATGCGTTGGTGGACTAGACGCTCCAGGAGTTTAGATGCAAAAGGGAGTAGGGAGATAGGGCGGTAGCTGGATGGAAGTGAGGGGTCTAGTGAGGGCTTTTTAAGTAGGGGAAGTACAGTGGCCTTTTTGAAGACAGAGGGGAAGGTGGCCGTGGAGAGGGAGAGGTTAAACAGAGAGGTGAGGACAGGAGCCAGAACAGGGAAGTGAGGACGGAGGCAGTTGGATGGCACAGGGTCTAGGGGGCTGGAGGCAGGGGCGTAGCAATAGGGGGTGCAGAGGTAGCGACCGCATCGGGGCCCCGAAGGGCCCTCCCTAAACTGCAGTATTAGCTCTCTATTGGTTCTGTGCTCATAATAATCACTTATATAGATGCTTTAAATAGTGGTAATCATTAACAAACTGCTTCCCATCCCCTTCTTGCACCTCTAACACTGTGGTTGTCCTTGGCAGGTTTTGGTGCCCAGTATCAATTGTTATGTATAGAGCGCTTGGGGGGCCCCATTGTAAAACTTGCATCGGGGCCCACAGCTCCATAGCTACGCCGCCTGGAGGTGGCAGGAGAAGTGGCTAGGAGACGGCTGACTTCATCCTCTGTGATAGGAGTAAAGGCAGTGAGTGGTGGGTGGGGTGGGGGAGAGGTATAGGTGGGAGAGGAAGAAGTGGTGGAGTGGAGGCATGAGATTTCCCGTCGGATGCTGTCTATTTTGTCAGTAAAGTGGGTGGACAGATCAGTGGCTGAGAGGGCGGAGGTGAGGGGAGGAGTGGTGGGGTTAAGGAGGGAGTTGAAGGTGGCGAAGAGGCGCCGAGGGTTGGAGGCTTGGTGTCTGATCAGGGCAGCAAAGTATTTTTGTTTAGCATCAGTTAATGCTGAATAGAACAGCTGCAGGTTGGCCTTGTACTCCAAGAAGTCAGAGTTGAGGCGGGATTTCCTCCATTTGCGTTCATAGGCGTGTGTCTGTTTTTGGAGGTTGCGAGTGTGTGCATTGTGCCAGGGCTGGGGGTTGATGGGACGGCTGGGTCGGAATGTGGGGTGTGCAGCAATGTCTAGGGCTGCTGAAAGGGCCTGGTTGTATTTGGCCACAGCTTGGTTTGGGCAGGTAAAGTTTGGGAGGGTGGATGTGAGGGAGTGGAGGGGGTTGGCTAGTGCAGTTGGGTCTAGGTTACGCAGATCTCTCTGCCAACGACCTGCGGGCGGTGGAGGGTGGGGGAAGCATGATGGGGAGATAGAGAAAGTGAGAAGGTGATGGTCGGAAAGGGGGAAGGGTGTGATGTCCCGGTTAGGGAGTGTGGCGGATTTTGAGAAAATCAGGTTGAGAGTGTGGCCAGCGCGGTGGGTGGAGGAATTGGTGTGTTGGGAGAGGCCAAAGGAGGTAGTGAGGGAGAGCAGTTGAGAGGCTTCGGGGGAGTAAGGACTGTCCATGGGGATGTTGAAGTCCCCAAGTAAGATGGTGGGGAGGTCAGAGGAGAGGGTGTGTGGGAGCCAAGAGGCCAGGTTGTCCAGGAATTTTTTAATGGAGGTGGATGGGGGTGGTAAAGGACTGCGTTGACTGCTGGAATGGGATGGTAGAGGCGGATAACATGTGTCAGAGTCAGAGGGGATGAGCCATGTCTCTGTGAGGGCAAAGAGGGTGAGGAAGTTGGAGAGGAAAAGGTCATGGATTTCAGTGAGTTTATTACGGACTGATCTAGCATTCCAGAGGCCGCAGGAGAGAGGGGTGGTGTGCTTGTGAGAGGTCTGGATGGGAATGAGGGAGGAGAGGGAGTGAGTGTGGGTGTGGGAAGGGACTGTGAGGGGGGGGTGGAGACCTGTTTGGAGTGGGGTGTGCAGGGAGTCAGTGCTGAAGTGGTATGGGAGATGCGTGGGGTGGAGGGCAAAATGGGAGGCTAGAGTTAGATAAGGTGACCTTAGTGAGGACTAGGTGGTGAAGGAGCAGGTGGAGGAAGAGCATATTGTAATATGTAGGTAGTGAAGGAAGAGGTGTGCAGAAAGGTGGAGTAGGGATGCTCGGAAAATTCCGCGGCATTATTAATTCCGTGATTCCGGCCGGAATTAGATTAATTCCCATTCTGGTAGTCGGAACGGAATTCCTATACCTCTCAAACGGAATTCCGCAAAAATTTTATAATTCTGACGGAATTTTCTGGAATAACACAAAAAGACAGGTTCACTTGGTTGATGCACACATGCTTTTTCTCTGATTATAGATAACACAAAAAGATCTCTCTCTCTCTCCCCCCCCCCCCAGCATAAACCATACTACCATTATGATAGAAAAAGTAGCATGATTAAGGAGGATTTGTATTTTTTGAAAAGCATGCTTATATACCATAGCTGGGATTTGAACCCAGGACACAGTGTGTAGTAGGTATCTGTCTTACCCTCTAGACCATGACCCACACTACATGCTAAAGCTGGCCTAGCATAAACCATACTACCATTATGATCAATTCGATAGAAAAAGTAGCATGATTAAGGAGGATTTGTACTTTTTGAAAAGCATGCTTATATACCATAGCTGGGATTTTAACCCAGGATGCAGTGTGCAGTAGGTATCTGTCTTACCCCCTAGACCATGACCCACACTACATGCTAAAGCTGGCCTAGCATAAACCATACTACCATTATGATCAATTCGATAGAAATAGTAGCATGATTAAGGAGGATTTGTACTTTTTGAAAAGCATGCTTATATACCATAGCTGGGATTTGAACCCAGGACGCAGTGTGTAGTAGGTATTAGTGATGGGCGAACAGTGTTCGCCACTGTTCGGGTTCTGCAGAACATCACCCTGTTCGGGTGATGTTCGAGTTCGGCCGAACACCTGACGGTGCTCGGCCAAACCGTTCGGCCACATGGCCGAACTAAGAGCGCATGGCCGAACGTTCCCCGAACGTTCGGCTAGCGCTGTGATTGGCCGAACGGGTCACGTGGTTCGGGCCCGAACGCGCTCTGATTGGCCGAACGGTCACGTGGTTCGGGTAAATAAATACCCGAACCACGTCATATCTCCGCCATTTCTCTGTGGGTTTAGCTTTGGGTAGGCAGGCAGGGTAGTTCGCTCTCCAGCCACGCTAGCCAGGGTCCCCCCCAGTCATTGTGTGTCGCTGCTGGGAACAGTAGTACACCGCTCGCTCAGCCACACTATATAGCATTCTGTTTACTGCCACTCTGTGTACCTCGCTCAGCCACACTATATAGCATTCTGTTTACTGTTCTGTGTCTGCTGGGAATAGTAGTACACCGCTCGCTCAGCCACACTATATAGCATTCTGTTCACTGTTCTGTGTCTGCTGGGAATAGTGGTACACCGCTCGCTCAGCCACACTATATAGCATTCTGTTTACTGTTCTGTGTCTGCTGGGAATAGTGGTACACCGCTCGTTCAGCCACACTATATAGCATTCTGTTTACTGTTCTGTGTCTGCTGGGAATAGTGGTACACCGCTCGCTCACCCACACTATATAGCATTGTGTTTACTGTTCTGTGTCTGCTGGGAATAGTAGTACACCGCTCGCTCAGCCACACTATATAGCATTGTGTGTACTGCCACTCTGTGTACACGGCTCAGCCTGACTATATAGCATTGTGTGTACTGCCACTGTGCACCTCGCTCAGCCACGCTATATATAGCATTGTGTTTACTGCCACTCTGTGTACACCGCTCAGCCAGACTACATAGCATTGTGTGTACTGCCACTCTGTGTACACCGCTCAGCCAGACTCTATAGCATTGTGTGTACTGCCACTCTGTGTACACCGCTCAGCCAGACTATATAGCATTGTGTGTACTGCCACTCTGTGTACACCGCTCAGCCAGACTATATACCATTGTTTACTGACACTCTGTGTACACCGCTCAGCCAGACTATATACCATTGTTTACTGACACTCTGTGTACACCGCTCAGCCAGACTATATACCATTGTTTACTGACACTCTGTGTACACCGCTCAGCCAGACTATATACCATTGTTTACTGACACTCTGTGTACACCGCTCAGCCAGACTATATACCATTGTTTACTGACACTCTGTGTACACCGCTCAGCCAGACTATATACCATTGTTTACTGACACTCGGTGTACACCGCTCAGCCAGACTATATACCATTGTTTACTGACACTCTGTGTACACCGCTCAGCCAGACTATATACCATTGTTTACTGACACTCTGTGTACACCGCTCAGCCAGACTATATACCATTGTTTACTGACACTCTGTGTACACCGCTCAGCCAGACTATATACCATTGTTTACTGACACTCTGTGTACACCGCTCAGCCAGACTATATACCATTGTTTACTGACACTCTGTGTACACCGCTCAGCCAGACTATATACCATTGTTTACTGACACTCGGTGTACACCGCTCAGCCAGACTATATACCATTGTTTACTGACACTCTGTGTACACCGCTCAGCCAGACTATATACCATTGTTTACTGACACTCTGTGTACACCGCTCAGCCAGACTATATACCATTGTTTACTGACACTCTGTGTACACCGCTCAGCCAGACTATATACCATTGTTTACTGCCACTCTGTGTACATGGCTCAGCCAGACTATATAGCATTGTGTGTACTGCCACTCTGTGTACACCGCTCAGCCAGACTATATAGCATTGTTCACTGCCACTCTGTGTACACGGCTCAGCCAGACTATATAGCATTGCGTACTCTGCCAGTCAGTGTGTATATTGCTGGGATCAGTAATACTCCACTCACCGTCAACCACTATATGAGCTCACCATGAGTTCCTCAGAGACCTCCGCTGTGAGCAGCACTCCCAACAACAGCAACAGCCAACGCCCCACGCAAGCTATAACATCCACCCCAGCAGCCAGTGGTCAGCAGCAGCCCTCCCCGGAGGAGAACGTTGTGTCCATCGGTCCGGCGCCAGAGCGATTAATGAGGGCTGCCATTGAGGGGATGATGGGGCCTGATGTGGAGGAGGAGGTCGGGCTCAGGCCAGCATCCCAAGTTAATGTTGAGGACGATGAGGGGTCTGTGACTGTGTCTGGGGATGTTGGGGTGGCAGAGGTGGTGGGTGGGTCAGACTCAGGAGAAGAGTTGTATGATGAGGATGATGATCGGGACCATCTGTATGTGCCTCAGAGTCCGACCCCGGAAAACATGTTGTATCGTGTGTTTAGGTACTAAAATCTGCGTTCCCAGTAGTGTTGGGCGAACAGTGTTCGCCACTGTTCGGGTGCTGCAGAACATCACCCCGTTCGGGGTGACTATATAGCAGACTATATAGCATTGTGTTTACTGCCACTCTGTGTACACGGCTCAGCCACACTATATAGCATTGTGTTTACTGCCACTCTTTGTCTGCTGGGAACAGTAGTACACCGCTCACCCGCCACTGTATAGCATTGTGCTCTGTGTCGCTGCTGGCAATAGTGGTACACCGCTCACCCACCACTGTATAGCATTTCTGTACTGCCACTGTACTGCTGCCAGTCAGCGTGTACTGTAAGGATAAGTGAAATGAGGAAGAAATCCGGTGAAAGAGGGAGGGGCAAGGGAAGAGGTGTTTCCCCTGACGGTTGTGCTGGGGAGCTGTACTCCACGGCGGCGGCCCCCCACAATGACATATGACGAGTTTGAGGAGATGGAAGAGGAGGGTATGGACAATGTGGACATAGACCCAGATTTTGTTTGTGAACGAGAACATCGCCGTCGTAGCAGCAGCACAGATGAGTCTGTTGAAGAACCCACTGCTGCACGAGTTCGCCTTGTGCCACAAGGTAGGCGGCGCGCAATTTCAGGCACCACAAGCGTGGAAGTTCAAGTGAGAGGCAAAAGAGGCGCAAACAGAAATCGCCAGCAAGGCAGGTGCTCCAAATTCTGGGCTTTCTTTGAAGACTGCACTGAGGATGTTACCATGGCGATTTGCAAGGTGTGCAAGACCCGCCTGAGCAGGGGGAAAAGTATTAACAACCTCTCCACCACCAGCATGAGCCGCCACATGCTATCCAAACATCCCACTCTGTGGGCAAACGCGGCAGGACAGGGTACCACCAGCAACACTGCCTCCCTTGGGTTCACCAGACTCACCACCAGACCCGCCTCAGCAGCAGCAGTAGCCCAGCCATTGCGTGGTTCAAAACATTCCAAAAAATCAGATGACGCTGACACTGTCACTTTCCGGAGTAGTGCTCTTGAGGTCTCCCAGTGTTCATCAAACACAACAACCAACAGCCCTTCGTTGTGCAGCCCTACGGTTCAGTTGTCTGTCTCGGAGATGTTTGAGCGCAAGAGGAAATTGCCAGCAAATGACCCCCGGGCCGTGGCAGTAAGAGCCAGCATAGCCAAGCTTCTGGCCTGCGAAATGCTGCCATATCGAGTGGTGGAGACAAACAGCTTCAAGGGCATGATGTCAGTGGCCATCCCACGTTACGTGGTTCCCAGCCGCTACCACTTTGCGCGCTCTGCAGTGCCTGAGTTGCATGAGCACGTGGTCAGCAAAATAACCCGAAGCTTGAAGAATGCCGTTGCCTGCAAGGTTCACGTATCCGCCTCTCCACAGAAAATGCAGACCGTCTGACTCAAATTAAAATGAATCAATCCTGGATTGGAAATGACTACGCAACACTCCAGGACCCCAACCAAGTAACATGACCAATGAACATCTGGGATGGTTTAGCGTTTCCGGTCCCTGTTTATTGAACCTCTCATCTGTATTACATTTATGACTGCATGGCGGCAAAAAGCATTGCTGCTATATCCGCACGCTTTTTGTCCTCATGCAAGGCCTGGGTTGTTGTGTCTCAAAAAGCATGGCCTTCTCCTCCTGCGCCTGCTCCTGTTCCATCACGTGTGCTGCTGCTGCTGGGTTAGCGTTTCCGGTCCCTGTTTATGGAACCTCTCATCTGTATTACATTTATGACTGCATGGCGGCAAAAAGCATTGCTATATCCGCACGCTTCTTGTCCTCATGCAAGGCCTGGGTTGTTGTGTCTCAAAGCGTAGCCTTCTCCTCCTGCGCCTCCTCCTGTTCCATCATGTGTGCTCTGTGCTGCTGCTGCTGCTGCTGGGTTAGCGTTACCGGTCCCTGTTTATTGAACCTCTTATCTTTATTACATTTATGACTGCATGGCGGTAAAAAGCATGCTATCTGCACGCTTCTTGTCCTCATGCAAGGCCTGGGTTGTTGTGTCTCAAAGCGTGGCCTTCTCCTCCTGCGCCTCCTCCTGTTCCGTCACGTGTGCTCTGTGCTGCTGCTGCTGCTGGGTTAGCGTTACCGGTCCCTGTTTATTGAGCCTCTTCTCTTTATTACATTTATGACTGCATGGCGGCAAAAAGCATTGCTGCTATATCCGCACGCTTCTTGTCCTCATGCAAGGCCTGGGTTGTTGTGTCTCAAAAAGCGTGGCCTTCTCCTCCTGCGCCTCCTCCTGTTCCATCACGTGTGCTGCTGCTGCTGCTGGGTTAGCGTTACCGGTCCCTGTTTATTGAACCTCTTATCTTTATTACATTTATGACTGCATGGCGGTAAAAAGCATGCTATCTGCACGCTTCTTGTCCTCATGCAAGGCCTGGGTTGTTGTGTCTCAAAGCGTGGCCTTCTCCTCCTGCGCCTCCTCCTGTTCCGTCACGTGTGCTCTGTGCTGCTGCTGCTGCTGGGTTAGCGTTACCGGTCCCTGTTTATTGAGCCTCTTCTCTTTATTACATTTATGACTGCATGGCGGCAAAAAGCATTGCTGCTATATCCGCACGCTTCTTGTCCTCATGCAAGGCCTGGGTTGTTGTGTCTCAAAAAGCGTGGCCTTCTCCTCCTGCGCCTCCTCCTGTTCCATCACGTTTGCTGCTGCTGCTGCTGGGTTAGCGTTACCGGTCCCTGTTTATTGAACCTCTTATCTTTATTACATTTATGACTGCATGGCGGTAAAAAGCATGCTATCCGCACGCTTCTTGTCCTCATGCAAGGCCTGGGTTGTTGTGTCTCAAAAAGCGTGGCCTTCTCCTCCTGCGCCTCCTCCTGTTCCATCACGTGTGCTGCTGCTGCTGCTGGGTTAGCGTTACCGGTCCCTGTTTATGGAACCTCTTCTCTTTATTACATTTATGACTGCCTGGCGGTAAAAACCATGTTACCTGTGCAAAGAAACATGACATTTTCAGCATTTAAAAGACAATTTTTCCTTTGAAACTTTACAATCAATTTTCTCAAAAACTATAAGCTCTTTTTGCTAAATTTTTTTCCCTCTTGTACCCACTCCCAAGGTGCACATACCCTGTAAATTTGGGGTATGTAGCATGTAAGGAGGCTTTACAAAGCACAAAAGTTCGGGTCCCCATTGACTTCCATTATGTTCGGAGTTCGGGTCGAACACCCGAACATCGCGGCCATGTTCGGCCTGTTCGGCCCGAACCCGAACATCTAGATGTTCGCCCAACACTAGTAGGTATCTGTCTTACCCTCTAGACCATGACCCACACTACATGCTAAAGCGGGCCTAGCATAAACCATACTACCATCATGATCAATTCGATAGAAAAAGTAGCATGATTAAGAAGGATACGTACTTTTTGAAAAGCATGCTTATATACCATAGCTCGGATTTGAACCCAGGACGCAGTGTGTAGTAGGTGAGATTTTTCCGACGGAATTCCGTATACCGCGTCTGTGTAGGCCGAGATGTTTTAGCAGTGTTTAAAGTTATAAATAATGCAAATACCTTAGTGGCTGCTTAATGCTGCTGTATTGCTGGTGAATTTTGGTAAATTCAATCCTTAAAGCGATCCTTAAACGCGAGCCGACAATCGTCAAAACTGACTACACAGCATCCTTATGTACATCCACACAGCCCTAGTGTTTGAATAAGATTGATCTAGATAGCATTAGCCTCCACTACAATCAGCTGTGAGCTGGACAGGAAGTTGACCAGCATGGGGGTGGACTACGCAAATACTTAGAGCTGGGTGGATGAGAAGGTGTGAATCGAGCAGACAGTAGGATAACAATAGGGGGGGGGGGGGGGTAAATGCAAGCAATTTAGATATAGATACTATAGTAAGAGCAGATCAGAAGAAATAATCAAATCACATACACAGGCAGAGGCAATTCGACAATCGTGTGTAGATGGAGAAAGTCACATACCTGTGAAAAGACACAGAAGGAAATGATCAGAAAGGTGTTCTAGTAAATTCGATATAGTATATCCTTAAAGCAATCCTTAAACGCGAGCCGACAATCGTCAAATCCGACTACACAGCATCCTTATGTACATCCACACAGCCCTAGTGTTTGAATAAGATATTAGATTATTATTGAAGATTTTAGCTCTGGCATACTTCAATGAATGTGTCATTGAACAAAAACAATAAAACAGTAAAAACTTAAAAATAGATTCAAATATAAAATAAAACCATGGAATATCTTAAAAATTCATTTATTCAATTGTTTATTTAATTAGTTAATTTTCACCTTGGGTGTCATTTAAGAGAAAGCCTAAAGAGAACTTGTAACAAAAAAAAAATTCCCCTGGGGGGTACTCACCTCGGTAGGGGGAAGCCTCAAGGTCTCAATGAGGTTTCCCCCTCCCCTGTAGCTGCAGGCAATCCAGTGCTGGCTCCCCCGAAGTCTCCTGCAATCCACGCTCGATAAGCCTGACAAGGCTTGCTATATTTACCTTTCCTGGCTCCAGCAGGGGCGCTGTTGCGGCTCTCAGCACAAAGATAAGTAGAAACAAATACTTACATCCCCGCTGTTCGGAGGGCCAGAACAAGACCGCCGTGGGACACAGGAGGATGGGGGAAGCCTCAATAGGATCCGGAGGCTTCCCCCACCCGAGGTGAGTACCCCCTGGGGGAACTTTTTGTCATTACGGGTTTTCTTTAATCGTCATTGATGCTGTGTTGTAAATAATCTGTCTTACGGCTTAGGCTTATTTTGTGATGAAATAAAATTGGGATTTGTGAAAAACAAAGGGAGAAAGATCGAGACCCCTTGATAGTGTGTATTAGTACCAGAGGGTACCTTGTATAATAGAAGAAAGGTACTCACCAAGGTGGGTTACCACTAAGACAACCACTGTATCGGCAGGTAGGGGGGAGATTATACCCATCCCCACTTAGGTTAAAAATCACTCTCTGTAGACAGGAAAGTGTAGGGGGTAAAACCATTCCACCAACGGTGGACTAAAATTACTGCCTTAATATTTAAAAACAGAGACGCAAACATAGAGTAAAATGTTTAAAAACAGTTTAAGTAGGGAGGTAGTGGTGGACTTACCTTCCCAAAATAGACCTGGAACAGTCAATTTCTCGGCATAAAAAAATCATTTTATTTATAAATCCAAAAATGCAACGCATCTCACAGGTCTATGCTCGCTTCATCAGGCTATAACAGGTGCAACTGTAGTAGAGTCTTACCCAGCAAAAGCACCTCCCTCTCTACCTCAGTTCCTCCTTGTATAGCCCGATGAAGCGGGCATAGACCCATGGCATGCATTTTTGGAGTTATAAATAAGGTTATTTTTTCTCTCTGCTGATAAACTGACAGTTCCGAGACAGGTAAGTCCACCACGACCTCCCTTCTTAAATTGTCTTAAAAGAGAAGCCAAGGTAGGTTTTAATAATCCTATTAGCACATAGAGGCTGGGTCTACATATAATGCCCAGCCTCTGTTGCTATACTGTTTCCCCCCAGCCCACCCCCCACGCTCTGCTGTCCCCCATAAATCAAACCGCCCTGATAGCGACATGCAGCGTGTCGCTAGCAGGCTGTTTACATCCAGGCTGTCATTTACCGCCGCTACCCCGCCTCCTCTATGTCGCCGCTCCCCGCTTGCTACCCTTCCCTCCCCGCTGATTGGAGGGAAGGGACGCAGATGGGGAGCAGAGCCCCCCCTCCCTGGGCCCACCCACTGGTTGTTGTGCCCGCCCACTAGCCACCCCACCCCCGTGTCTGTGCGTGAAGTGCGCTGCGGCGAAAAATGTGCATGGCTCCAACATGCGGCATGCACAGCGTGATGCGGCAAAAAGTGGGTGTGACCATGGCATGTTGTGGGTGGAGCCAAATACTAGCAAAATACAGGTAGTCCCCAGTTAACAAATGAGATAGGGACTTGTAGATCCATTCTTATCCTTTATCCGTTCTCTTTTGTACCCCTCCTTCATTCCTGTGCCTCTTTTGTCCCCCTCTGTCTCACCTCAGTTTGTGCCTCTTTTGTGCCCCTCTGTGTGACCTCATGTTCCCGTCTCATCTCTTTTCTCCCTGTGCCTCTTTTGTCCGCCTCTGTTACCCCTGTGCCTCTTTTATCCCCCTGTGTTACCTCTTGTCCCCTTCTGTCTCAGCTCATCCCCTGCCCTAACCAGGTATAGGTGCCCCCAGTATAGGCCAGCAAGATACAGGTGCCCCCAGTATAGGTATTCAACTATAGGTGGTCCCCCGGTATAGGTAGCCTAGTATAGTTGCCCCCAGTATAGGTAGCCTGGTATGAGTGGGGCACCAGTATAGGTTAGCCAGGTACAGGTGCCCCCAGTATAGGTAGTAAGCTTTAGGTGACCCAGTAAAAGTAGCAAAGTATAGGTGGTGCCCCAGTATAGGTAGCCATGTATAGGTGGTGCCCCAGTATAGGTAGCTGGGTATAGGTGGTGCCCCAGTATAGGTAGTCAGGTATAGGTGGTTCCAGCCCCAGTATAGGTAGCCTGTAGCCAGATATACCGTAGGTGGTTCCCCAGTATAGAAAGTCTGCTGTAGTGGACTCACTTATCTGCTCCCCACATTCAAGCGCTGATGTCACTCTTCTCTCAGTGCTTGAAGGCGGTGTACTGGTTAGTGAGCCACAGGCCTGCAGCCAGCACATGTGGCCCTTCCAGTGCTTTGGGGGGCCCAGGGTCCCCAGAAGCCCTGGGGCTCTCACTGCAGTGTCAGTTGTCCCCCCCTGATGGCTGCCCTGTCAGTAGCTAGTTGGAAGGTGAAGTGATTTTAATGCTATTTTCACTCCCCTTTATTTTTCTCTTGGGCTTTTTTCATTGTTCCCATTAGAAAGATGTAGAGAGAACTAGCTAGCATTTTCACATTATATATATATATATGGTGGGCCATTTGTATAGATACACCTTAATAAAATGGGAATGGTTGTTGATATTAACTTCCTGTTTGTGGCACATTAGTATATGTGAGGGGGGAAACTTTTCAACATGGGTGGTGATCATGGTGGCCATTTTGAAGACGGGCATTTTGAATCCAACTTTTGTTTTTTCAATAGGAAGAGGGTCATGTGACACATCATACTTATTGGGAATTTCACAAGAAAAACAATGGTGTGTTTGGTTTTAACGTAACTTTATTCTTTCATGAGTTATTTACAAGTTTCTCTTTGTTTACAGCCATTGACATGTCGCCGAGGATAACATGTGAGGAGCGGATAGAAATTGTGTTGATGTCTGGTGAACACAGTAACCGGGTCATTGCAGTAGATTTCAATGCAAGACACCCTACGAGACCACCCATCTCCCATGCTACAGTTAGCAAACTGCTTGCTAAGTTTCGTAAAACTGGTTCAGTGTTGGATTTACCAAAATGTGGACGCATGAAATCTGTCACCAATGAAGAAACATCAGTGGCTGTCCCAGCTTCATTCAGCAAGAGCCCACAGCGTAGCACTAGCCGCATGTCACTGGAGAGTGGCATTACTCGAACATCCCTTCGGCGGATATTAACTACTCACAAATGGCAGACTTGCAAACTCCAGCTACTGCAGCATCTCAACGAGGATGACCCAGATTGGCGCACTGAATTTTCAGAATGGGCAAAACAAAAATTGGAACAGGACCCTCAGTTTATGCAGAAGAATTTGTTTAGTGATGAGGCAAACTTTTATGGCGCCGGACCTGGACGCCGCGGCCACAGGGCTCCGGCCTTTCTTTCTTTTTTTTAGTATGTAGTCTCCTACCTTCACTCACCTCTGAGCCTCTCTGCCACCGGGGCGAGATGTGGGGATCATGGGCAAGCCAGTCTTGTTCCACCATCGGGTCCAGCGGATTATGACATCGGCGGATTGGGGCAACGTGTAGGTTGCGCCGCTGCAGGGGTGAGCCAGGATGTTCCTTAAGTCTGCCGTTCCGCTCACTCCCACGACCGCTGCTATGTGTTGGCTCCACTACCCTCCACTGCTGCATATTCATACTGCTGCAAACGGTCTTGCAAAGTGGCCTACAGCTGATCAATCACCAAGGAGGCTTCCACAGCGCTTCAAGCTACTCCACCACCTACAACCGATGTCAGTAACCCTCGGTCATTATCACCCCTGAGCTGGCCACCTCCAGGCCAGCCCCTCAGCCTACTTGCTTCCGCTTCCTGCTTGGGCCTCCCACGTGGAGGAGCTCCTCAATGCCAACGCCGCTCCAGAGGCACTCTTCAGCACCGCCGCCTCCAGCCCCCTAGGTCTCGCACGTGGAGGAGATCCTCTCCTCCGAGCTCGCTCGCATGCTTGACCATCACAGCATCCATCCCTCAAAAGCCACCACAAGGATCCTTAACGATCTGCAGGGAGATATCCACCGACGGAGCCCCATCACTGAACGGTCCTGCCGACCCAGATACTCCACCACTATGGGGCAGCAAGCACAAAAAACAAAAAACCGTTTGCGTCCTGGGTTAATCTGATCCATGAAATGGCTGCCCGGCAAAAAGGGACTCGCTTTTCACTGTCCTCACTTTCTCTCTTCCTTTCTCTCTCTTTTCATTCTTTTTCCTCTCCTTTTTCTTCCCCAGGGATGGACTGGGGGGGGGGGGCATCTGATTCAAAGTATCGCTGTAGAAGCGTTTTGAGTGCCTTATATGGCAGCGGATTACCCCCCTGGTGCTCTCCTGAGTCCATCTCTTGAGTTTCCTTCTATCTGTGCTTTGTATTCTATGCCATGTATATTTGCTGTATGTAATGAATGTACTACCTACTGTAAGTATTCATATGCACTGTATGTACCTACTGTATGCAAAATTGTACTTTTTTCACTACTGTACCGACTCTGTTGTGCCAAAACCAATTCCGGATACAAGTCTCATTGTACTTGGCGTAATAAACCTGATTCTGATGTGCGTGAAAGTTAACAAACAAAACCACCGCTATTGGTCTGACACTAACCCACTGTGATGATTTGCTCAGCTGCCTGTGCAGGCAGGCAGCCCTTTGACCATTGTGTAGGTTTGCATGCTGCAGGACTCTGGAAAGAAGAGCTTCTGTCAGTTTTGCAGCTTGTGCTTGCAGAGGAATTTGCATACGTTGTCATGCAAATTGCCTGGCCACATTCATTGGAGGCGTGTACTATAAGTACTATGTCTTTCCCACAATGCTTCGCTGTTCATAAGGATTTCGTCCTATGTAACACTCCTGGTGGGGTGTCAGCCTTGCTCTCTGTTTGAACATCAGCTTAGAGTAATTCCTGAATCTGCGCTAGGCAGATTTCCCTAGTGCAGTTAGGATTGTATTATCTGTATTGCCTGTTCTGTCTTGTCTTGCTGGTTGCCATTGTCCAGTCCCTACGGTGGTCGACAGGAAATGGTTCTGATCTCTGTTCTTGGAGTATAGCTGGTGCAGCGGTTGCTACCAGCTATCTCTTCTGTTCTGTCTCCTGGGATCGCGCTAGCTACTTTTCGCTAGCGCTGGGGATCCTTCTGTTCTGTCTCCTGGGATCGCGCTAGCTACTTTTCGCTAGCGCTGGGGATCCTTCTGTTCTGTCTCCTGGGATCGCGCTAGCTACTTTTCGCTAGCGCTGGGGATCCTTCTGTTCTGTCTTCTGGGATTGCGCTAGCCACTTTTCGCTAGCGCTGGGGATCCTTCTGTTCTGCTACTCTGTACTTGGATTGCGCTAGCCACTTTTCGCTAGTGCTGTGGATCCTATCTCTCGCTTGTCCCTGTTTTCGTGTGTCTGTCTGCTACACTTGCTGGAGGCTCGGTGAGGTAACCGTTAAGCAAGCGCTCGCGTCCTCTGTTTCATGTTTGTCTGTTAATGGTTAGTTAGGCGTGCTTGTCTCTATTGTGCTTATCACGTGGAGACCGCGCATAACCGCGTGCACTGTTGCGAATGAGTGAGGTGTTCGCGGTTAGCTAGCATTTGTTATTTTCCGTATCTCCTCATTGTATTATTTGCTGTGCCTTTGCTAGCCTCGTATTCTGTTCTGATCTGCCTTGTGTCTCGTCTGGCGATCGCACCTCTCGCGATCGCATTCCTATTTCATATCTGCTGTTGTGTGTGTGCGGTTGCGGGGTGGCGACTGGATTGGCACACACACATACAACCTGTCCCTTTGCTCATTCTCATTCGCAATCGCCTCTCTTGCGATTGCGTTCTGCGTTTCGTACAATTCCTGTCTGGCATTTGTGGAGGTACAGAGGATTGGTTCCTCTGCACTCCCCAGCGCCATCTGCCGACAGGAATTTACCCTCTACGGGTGCGTAGCACCTTTTGCTGGGTTCCTGCAAATTATATGCTTGTGGAGGATTTCCGCCGTGTCAGCGCATGCGTTGTGCGCTGATCACGGGGAAAGTTCCACAATCGTTACACCCACATTGGATAGATCCCTCCAAGACTGTTGGAGAAAAAAAATTGATGGTATGGTATGGTATATGGGATACAAAGATAGTGGGTCCATTCTTCATCAATTGAAACCTCAAGGCCACTGGATATGCAAAATTGCTACATGATTATGTGTTTCCCTCTTTATGCACTGAAGCTGGCACGTTCCCTGAGTTTCTCCAAGATGGTGCACCACCACATTATGGGTGTCAGGTCCGAGCATTCCTAGATGAACAGTTTCCTGGAAAGTGGATTGGTCGCCGTGGGACAGTTGAATGGCCCCCAAAGTCTCCCAATCTGACCCCCTTAGGCTTTTATCTTTGAGGTCATCTGAAGGCAATTGCCTATGCTGTGAAGATACGAGATGTGCAGCACCTGAAACTACGGATACTAGAAGCCTGTGCTAGCATTTCTCCTGCGGTGTTGCTATCAGTGTGTGAAGAGTGGGAGAAGAGGGTTGCATTGACAATCCAACACAATGGGCAGCACATTGAACACATTTTATAAATGGTCAGAAACTTGTAAATAACCCATGAAAGAATAAAGTTATGTTAAAACCAAGCACATCATTGTTTTTCTTGTGAAATTTCCAATAAGTTTGTTTTGTCACATGACCCTCTTCCTATTGAAAAAGCAAAAGTTGGATTCAAAATGCCCGACTTTAAAATGGCCGCCATGGTCACCGCCCATCTTGATAAGTTTCCCCCCTCACATATACTAATGTGCCACAAACAGGAAGTTAATAACACCAACCATTCCTATTTTATTAAGGTGTTCCATATAAACGGCCCTCCCTGTATATATATATATATATATATATATATATATATATATATATATATATATATATATATATATATTTCCTTTTAAACAATTCCAGTTGCCTGGCTGTCCTGATGATTGGTTGCCTCTAATACTTTTAGCCATAGACCCTAAACAAGCATATGCAGATCAGGTGTTTCTGACATTATTGTCAATCTGACTGGATTAGCTGCATGCTTGTTTCTGGTTTGATCCAGACACTACTGCCAGCCAAATAGATCAGCAGGGCTGCCAGACAACTGGTATTGTTTAACAGGAAATAAATATGGCAGCCTCCGTATTATTCTCACTACAGTTGTCCTTTAACCAACTAACAACCGCCTAACACCAATTGGCGGCCGCAAGGTGGCTCCCCCAGGACACCTAATTCCAAGTGGTGTCAAGTTCTGGGGAAGTGGTTTGCAGGGGATTGCGTGTGCATCCCCGCTTGAATGACGGAGCTCTGTCAACAGTCTACCAGCGGCGATCGCCACTAGGAGACTGTTAAGAAAAAGAAAAACCCGTTTGTTTATGTGTAAAGGGCTACGATCTACAGCAGCGCTGTACGGGGACAGCTCTGTCACTAAGCTGCCCCCTCCGGTGGTCCAGCAGATGATTGCCTCTCATAACCTGATGCCTATGGGAGCTGATCTGGTATGACTGGCTGTCGGGGAAAGCAAGGGATGGTGGGAGGGTAAATTTAAAGAAAAATGCTCAATTTAATCAAAAGAATTTAACAATAAAATTAATTAAAAAAAAATACATTATAGCAGCAATCAGATGCCACCAGCAGAAAGATCTGTTGGTGGCAACAAAAGGAAGTGCTAAGTTGTAGTGCTCTGCAGCGAGCTCTCAAAGCTGCAGAGCACCAATTTGCGAAAAAATAGCCTGGTCACTAGAGGAGTGTAAGCCTAGGGTCCTCAAGAGGTTATTGAGACTATTCACACTACCCACGGTGTAATGCAATGTGGCAGAAGTAGGTCCATTGATGCAAAGCTGTTAACTCTGCCTACCGCGCGGATTATGCAGCAATGCAAGTCTATGGTTGTGCATGGCTGCGTGGTAAGTGTGCATGAGTGATAGCAGTAGCAACATGGTGCACATATGAAGATCAAGGGGAAACCCTGTGAAGTACTTCCTGTCAAGCCGGAAGTTTGTCACTGAGCAGGGGGGGTGTCTATGCACATTACCCTGCCTACGCAGTCTGCAGCAGGGTAATGTGAAAGTGGCTTTGTTGCAGTGGCTACCTACACTGGAGGGAAAGGGGGGAGGGTTCATCGGGCTACCTATACTGGAGGGAAAGGGTGGAGGGTTCATCAGGCTACCTATACTGGAGGGAAAGGGGGGAGGGTTCATCGGGCTACCTATACTGGAGGGAAAGGGGGGAGGGTTCATCAGGCTACCTATACTGGAGGGAAAGGGGGGAGGGTTCATCAGGCTACCTATACTGGAGGGAAAGGGGGGAGGGTTCATCGGGCTACCTATACTGGAGGGAAAGGGGGGAGGGTTCATCAGGCTACCTATACTGGAGGGAAAGGGGGGGAGGGTTCATCAGGCTACCTATACTAGAGGGAAGGGAGGAGGGGTCATCTAGCTACCTATTCTGGACGGAAGGGGAGAGGGGTCATCTTGCTACCTATACTGAAGAGGGGCAGCTGGTGACAGTGGCCTTGGGCGGTAAACAGTACAAATCCAGCCCTGAGTGTGATCCTCCTGCTCCAGGCTCTACTGCTGCAGGATGATCGCCCCTCACCATGTGTGAATGTTGCATCAAGGTTACTATTCAATCTTTTCAAAGTCTGACACAACAAAATTTTGCAAAATTTGTGTTCCCTTAAATACTTTATTTCTATATTGATCTAAATAGGGAAAAATTGTGAGGCCTATAACCTTTTTCCTTTTTTTCCTTTTTATAGTGGCGGATTAAGAACAAAACACTCCTTTCAAAAATATTGTTAGCCCCATTCTCTAATAATATTCAATTGGGATGTTACCAAGATTTGAAATATTTCTTATAGTATATCTCATAGTAGACACTTAAAGTAGTGTTGGGCGAACAGTGTTCGCCACTGTTCGGGTTCTGCAGAACATCACCCTGTTCGGGTGATGTTCGAGTTCGGCCGAACACCTGGTGGTACGGTACTACTGCTGAACCGCCCGCTGCCCGGCCTCCCTCAACGCGTCACTCTCCGGACTCCTCCTCCTCAGTCACTCACTTCACAGTGCCGCCCACTGCCAGCCACCCACTACCACTGGTACTGTTTTACTTCCTTAAACTTTTGTATGGGGAAGCGGGCAGAGGGGGGAGCGCTAGCGGAGGGGGTGGGGGGAATTTCCGACCCCCCCCCCCCGCGATCGGGGCATGCTCCCCCCCTTATGCCTGCGACCTCATAGGGCCCCCAAAAGCGGGATGTTCGGGGAGTTCGGGGTTCGGCCCTGTCACAGGAGCCCTAGTGGCTGACCGCACTTAGCCTTCTAAACGGTGCCAGCGCACAGATCGTGCGAACTCTGGTCGCAGTCAATGCGCAGGAACCGTTAAGAATTAGCCGCAGACAACTCAGAAGGGAGCCTGTGAGACACGGGTAATTACAACGTCACCTACTGGTTCAGAGTAAACTGCCACCACTGCGGTTACCATGGGACCGTGGAGCCCACTAACTGACTGACTAGTCCTGCGAATAAAACGGTTAAACACACGGTATTCTGTCTAGCCAACAACAAACAAACAGTAGCGTATCTTCAGAGACCCGGGATCAGTTCTGTGTGTGTGCTGATAAGCAGGGTAGCGGACAGTGAATGACTTGGAGAAAGTCGTTTATTCACGCAATATAAATAGTTAATATATACAGACAATTATTAAAATCACAATTATTAAGACAGTAATAGCCAGTATAAAAAATAAAAGGGAGAAAAATACTTAGTTCCTGGAAAGATGTCCTTTTTGTGGGAAAACAGAGTTCTGGGTTTCAATTTGAGTTCAGAGTTCAGACCAGGTGGATGCCAGCATATCCTCAAGCTGGCATCTGATGAGTTCAAGATGTTTCAGTGTGGAGGACACTGAGTTTGGCTCCTCTGCCATTCTTATGCCCCTGATTCAGTAGGAGGGAGTGAGGGCGGGCCCACACCCCCCCTTAGAACATGAGATGAGTCCTCCCCTTGTCCTGGGGGCCAGAAATCATGCCGTAACCATATATGGGCTCTATCTCACAGAACCGTACAGGTCAGGGCAGATTTATTAATATTTTCAGGTCTGCCTCGATGTACCCAGCAGCCTGATACCAAACATGAGGGGTGAGACCCTTGTGGTATCAGCAGGACAATTTCAAACTGCCTACCTGGCAGTCCTTACCTCAGAATGTTCTGAAACTTCCTCAGAACCAGCACCGGGGCTCATGCTACACTTCCCCCACGTTTGGCGAAGCTGCCATCTCAGGAACCCCAGAAATATGACAGATCTGGGAAGTTATGGATATGCTATGAGACTCAGGTTATTCCCAGGCAAAGGCTCTTTGAAGTTTGGAGCAGCCAGCGAGGTGTCGCCTCCCCTGCTGGGAGGGAGCCAGCGGGTCTGGCTTTTAGCCCAACTAGATTGCTTCTGCCATGGTGCTTGTCACCTTATACCTGATGGATGGGCCATCAGCACAGCTTGAAGCCAGGGACTCTCCGGGCCCAGGCTCATTAGCATATCAAAAGAGCCATCCAGCCTTTAGGATGGTGCTCTCTCTGCTAAGAAAAGGACTTCAGCTCCCCCTACACACTCAACCCAGATTGTATAGATTTGAAGCGCAATCGATGCAGGGAATCGAGTGCGATCACTTTTTCTTCACGGGCGGTTACAGGACGCGCCTGCGGCCCCGCAACCGTCCGTGACAGCCCTCCCTGGGGAGAAGGCAGATAGACATTCATCAGCAAGATGCCGCTAACCTGCGAGATCTGATCTAGTTCCCCGTTGGCGTTCTGGGGTCGGCTGCCCGCTGCGTGTCGGCCAACCTGGCTGACGGGTCTCGGGTTGCCGGTGCGGCGGGAAAACCTATTGGAGCCTGTGGCTCGGTTCCCCTGGACCGGGCGCGGTCTGCTACCCTCAGGGTTGACCCAAGATGGACCATTCTGGACAGGGCGTTTGCGCCACTGCAGTCGGACGTGGTGTCTGCCGGGACTGCTGACAACGGGCATTGGGTTGGTTAGGTCAACAGCCAGCCCACGCAGGGTTCCCCTGCTAAGTGGCTGTGGACCTAAGGGAACCCCGCGGGGATCCCTGGACCTTCCCAGCTCCTGACAGACGGCACATGCTCTGCAGTAGTTTGCTACATCCCTGTTCATCCGGGGCCAATAAAACTGTTTCCGAATACCGGCAAGTGTCTTGCGGACCCCTGAGTGCCCTGTCAGAGGATTACCATGTGCGGATTTCAGCACATGTCCCCTGAACGCACTCGGGACCACAAGCCATTTGGTATTCGCGTGGGATCTACCTGTAGGGGGCTGTACAGACTCACTGTACAGTCTCCCACCTTCCCAGTACACCTTGAAAGCGGCCCCGTCTGCGAGGGGCTCAGCGGCTTGCTGCCTGAGCACCTCCAGGCTTGGGTCACGTTGTAGTGTGGCTGAGAATACGGCGCTGTCAGTTTCAGCCAACTGGCTCATGTCACACGAGGCCAGCGGCTGAAAGGTCTCATCCCTGCGGTCAGAGGAGGGGGAGGAGGCCGGAACCCCCTCCACCTGTTCTGAGCTCGGGTTCTGAGCAGTGCAGCGGCGCGGTACTGCTAGCACAGGTACACTGTCAGAATGGCACAGATGGACATTACTCAAGTCATCATTGCATGCAGTAATGACATTGACAGGTATAGACATTTTTTCATTACAGACAGGTTGTACAGTAAACTCAGGTACAGTTACAGCATCATCACAACAGACAGTCTGTACATCAAACTCAGGTGCCTTTGAAGCAGGCACTATTGAACCTGGTACCCTTGAACTGGGCACATTCAACCCGCCTCCCCCTGGTGCTCCCCAAAGTGTATAAAGTACCTGGTGGTGGGTGGAGAGTCCGTCTCCTTCCGTGAGCGACAAGGCGGTCGTGGCAGGTTCATAGTAGGACACAAGCTTGCCCAAATCAGTCCCCAGCAACACAGGGACTGGGAGATCCTTCATAACCCCAACAACCCTTTCGTGGATCCCTAATCCCCAATCCAGCTTCACTGTCGCGTGGGCTATGTGAAAAAGGGTGCCCTCTACTCCAGTAAGGGCAAGGGATCGGCTGGAGCTGATGCTCTCCTTTGGCACAAGGTGTGAGTGAACTAACGTGATGTCAGCTCCGGTGTCTCGAAATCCGGTGACAACTTTGCCATTCACTCTAACAAGTTGCTGCTGGTCGGTTCGGTCGCGGATTTCCTTTCCGCGGGCAAACAGGACAAAATCTGATGATCCAGGCTGTGGTTCGCTGGCGGGCTGCCTCTGCTGTGGGTGAGGTGCAGGTGATGCAGATGATCCAGGTGCTGGTGGTGTCTGTCTCCGCTCCGGACAGTCGAATTTCATGTGTCCGGGCTGGCGGCAGTAGTGACAGGTGACCTCTCCAGGCGCTGCAGGCCTGGGTGCAGCAGCTGCGCTGGGTGGCCTCTGTGGCGGACGGCTCACAGGGGCAGGAGGGTCTCCTGAGGTATTGGGCTGACCTCCTCTCCAGCTGGATGGGACAGTTCTGCGGGTATCAGCCACCCGGGTAGTTGCAAAAGTCTCAGCAAGGTCTGCAGCGACAGTGGCTGAAGCCGGCCTGCGTTCTAACACAAACTGTCGTACATCAGCAGGGCAAATGTTCAGAAATTGTTCGAGGACTATCAAGTCCTCCAGGACGCCATAAGACCCTTTGGTGAAGCCTAGTGTCCACTGGCGGAGTGTGGTGAGCAAGCTGCTGACCACATCTCGGTACGAATCAGAAGACTTTTTCTGCCAGGCCCTGAACTTTTTCCGATAGGCTTCTGGCGTCAGCTGGTACTTAGTAATGATAGCGTCTTTTATAGCAGCATAATCATTATCCTTCTCCGCAGGCAATTCTGCGAAGGCATCAAGCGCTTTGTAGCGCAGCAAAGGTGTCAGATGTCTGGCCCACTGGTCTTGGGACAGACGATACTGACGGCATGCTTTTTCAAAAGACCGCAAAAACAAGTCAATGTTTGTGTCTTTTTCAATATTAGCAAATTTAAATTTTGCACTTACGGGTGGTGCAGCTCCTTTAGCAGGGAGGCTGGGCGGTGAACTCCGGCTGGCCTGTTGAACCTTTGCCATGTTGAGCTCATGCTGTCGTCTCTCCCGCGCCTCTGCAGATTGGCGCTCCCGTTCTCGCTCAGCGGCATCCCTCTCTGCGTGGCGTTCTGCGGCTGCAGCAGCAGCGGCTTGCCGCTCCCGTTCCTCCCGCATTTGGCGCTCCTCACGCATGTACTGCAGGTACTTGTCCAGGTCAGTGTCCATCAGCTTTTGTAATGCCTGCTGCATTAGCGGATCAGTACAAACGGACAGTCCAGTACTGGCCGGTTCCAGGCGAGTACTTTCAGAAACTCTGGGATTGGGGTCCACACTGACATTCTCCTGCGTAACTGTTGCAGCAGGGCCCGCAGGATGCTCAACCTCCGTATGCGCAGAATCTTCAGTCTCTGGTTCCCCTTGACTTGGGTCAGATGGGCTGGTATCCACTTCAGCGGACACCCCCGGCTCCCGCAGTTGCTGGGTATCCCATTGAAACAATTCCGTTACCAGGTCCCGTTGTGTCTTGCGGCCGACATCAATGCCTCTCTCTTGGCAAAGATTTTGCAGGTCCGCCAGGCACATTTTCTTGTAGTTCCCGGACATTTCCATGCCAAATAAAATAAAACTTTTGGGGAGGGGTACTGGCTACACAGTCTCTCTGTATATATAAAAAATATATTGCCTTCCAGCTACACCAACGAATTAGTTCGTTTCTCGATAGCGCTAGCGCTATCGTAGATACTTTCAGCACAACACAGGTCCCAACCGCTGCCTAACACTGTCACAGGAGCCCTAGTGGCTGACCGCACTTAGCCTTCTAAACGGTGCCAGCGCACAGATCGTACGAACTCTGGTCGCAGTCAATGCGCAGGAACCGTTAAGAATTAGCCGCAGACAACTCAGAAGGGAGCCTGTGAGACACGGGTAATTACAACGTCACCTACTGGTTCAGAGTAAACTGCCACCACCGCGGTTACCATGGGACCGTGGAGCCCACTAACTGACTGACTAGTCCTGCGAATAAAACGGTTAAACACACGGTATTCTGTCTAGCCAACAACAAACAAACAGTAGCGTATCTTCAGAGACCCGGGATCAGTTCTGTGTGTGTGCTGATAAGCAGGGTAGCGGACAGTGAATGACTTGGAGAAAGTCGTTTATTCACGCAATATAAATAGTTAATATATACAGACAATTATTAAAATCACAATTATTAAGACAGTAATAGCCAGTATAAAAAATAAAAGGGAGAAAAATACTTAGTTCCTGGAAAGATGTCCTTTTTGTGGGAAAACAGAGTTCTGGGTTTCAATTTGAGTTCAGAGTTCAGACCAGGTGGATGCCAGCATATCCTCAAGCTGGCATCTGATGAGTTCAAGATGTTTCAGTGTGGAGGACACTGAGTTTGGCTCCTCTGCCATTCTTATGCCCCTGATTCAGTAGGAGGGAGTGAGGGCGGGCCCACACCCCCCCTTAGAACATGAGATGAGTCCTCCCCTTGTCCTGGGGGCCAGAAATCATGCCGTAACCATATATGGGCTCTATCTCACAGAACCGTACAGGTCAGGGCAGATTTATTAATATTTTCAGGTCTGCCTCGATGTACCCAGCAGCCTGATACCAAACATGAGGGGTGAGACCCTTGTGGTATCAGCAGGGTAATTTCAAACTGCCTACCTGGCAGTCCTTACCTCAGAATGTTCTGAAACTTCCTCAGAACCAGCACCGGGGCTCATGCTACACTTCCCCCAAGTTTGGCGAAGCTGCCATCTCAGGAACCCCAGAAATATGACAGATCTGGGAAGTTATGGATATGCTATGAGACTCAGGTTATTCCCAGGCAAAGGCTCTTTGAAGTTTGGAGCAGCCAGCGAGGTGTCGCCTCCCCTGCTGGGAGGGAGCCAGCGGGTCTGGCTTTTAGCCCAACTAGATTGCTTCTGCCATGGTGCTTGTCACCTTATACCTGATGGATGGGCCATCAGCACAGCTTGAAGCCAGGGACTCTCCGGGCCCAGGCTCATTAGCATATCAAAAGAGCCATCCAGCCTTTAGGATGGTGCTCTCTCTGCTAAGAAAAGGACTTCAGCTCCCCCTACACACTCAACCCAGATTGTATCGATTTGAAGCGCAATCGATGCAGGGAATCGAGTGCGATCGGTTTTTCTTCACGGGCGGTTACAGGACGTGCCTGCGGCCCCGCAACCGTCCGTGACAGGCCCGAACATGACGAACATCGCGGCCATGTTCGGCGAACTTTCCCGAACCCGAACATCCAGGTGTTCGCCCAACACTAACTTAAAGGTGTATCAAAAACCAATTTTAAAGGTTACTATGCAAACTTTGAAAAGTATAGCACAGCAAAAGGTTACAAGTTTAATAATGCTGTGTTGCTTTTATTACTATATTTTTTATGTTGATCTAAATGGGGAAAACCTGCAAGGACTTTTTGGTATCTTTTTCCTCTTTAAAGTGGTGGATTCAGGTCAAAACACTCCATTTAAGATATTGTTAGCCACATTTTCTAATTATATTCAATTTAAGATGTGACCATGATTTGATGTATTCCATAGTAGTGCACATCAAAAAAAAACAAAAAAAAACAAGCAAAAAAAACAAATACATACTTTTTTCTTTCATTACAAAAGCTTCTTTTATTTTGGTATTTTATCAACACATATTTTTAAAGTGAACCTTCGGACTAAAAATCTACTTAGCAGAACTGAAAAGGCTTGGTGTTTAACAGTTTCACAGCATCAGAACTTGTTTTTCTTACCAAAGCATCATTTTTAGTTGCACTTTTATCTAAGCTCCACCCATCAAAGAAAAAATGCTGTGCAGAGCATGATGGGATTTCCTATGTTGTTATTCACGTTGCCTAGCAACTGGGAGAGGTGCTCAGAACACAGGACAGTTGGAACTGTGTCTCATGCTCCCTGTCACCTCCTTTCAACCAAAAAGATGGCTGCCATCATGAAATCAAACATTTGCCTGTTCTTTTAAAACAGGGTGGGTAAGAGATTATACTACCTATCTATTTTAATTAACATAACTAATGTAACCTTATGACAGTATGTTTGTTTAGGCTGGAGTTCCTCTTTAACTACAAGTAAAAGATGGAGTCTATGAACCTTACACATGTAAAGGAATTTATCTTAGTTGGATTTCCCCAGAACATGCATATTTGTGTAGTATTTTTCATGGTTTTGCTATTAGCATATATTTTTACTATTTTTGGAAATGTTTTCCTAATTGTGGCCGTTATTGTCAGCTCCCAGCTGCACCTACCTATGTACTTTTTCCTCTGCAATCTGTCAGTCCTAGATATATGCTTTTCATCCAGCACCCTTCCAAAAGCAATGATAGATATGTTTTCTCTGGAAAGGACAATCTCCATCGGTAGCTGCATAGTGCAGATGAATGTTGGCTCCTTCCTTGGAAGCACTGAGTCCTTACTCCTGGCATTGATGGCTTATGATCGTTATGTGGCCATATGCTCTCCTCTGTATTATAACATCATTATGAACTGGAACATGTGCAGAACTATGATTTCTATCATGTGGCCAGTAAATTACTTGCTATCCATTCTTCCAATAATATCTCGGCCTCTGAGCTTCTGCAGGGAAAATAAACTGGACCATTTTGTTTGTGAGATGTTGGCGGTATTAGAGCTAGCTTGTGGAAACCTCGCTTATTTTAAATTAACCATCCTTTTTGCATGTCTGTTGACTTTTATAGTACCACTTGTATTTATTATGGTGTCTTATGTGCTTATCATGTTATCAATAGTAAAGATTCAATCTACTGATGGAAGAACAAAAGCATTTTCAACGTGTGCGTCTCACCTGATTGTCGTCTGTATGTTTTATGGGACGACTATAACTGTGTATATGGGGCAAACCAAAAGTTTTTTTCCATACCTGAAATATATTTCTCTTACCTATGGTGTGTTTACCCCCATGTTAAACCCTTTAATCTATAGCTTGAGAAATAATGATGTGAAAGAAGCATTTAAGAAGATATTAAAAAAGTTTTTCCATAACAGCTTGTCACAAATTGTGTCTTTGAATTTCTGATGTAAACTGGCAGTACTTCAGCTCACCTGCAGGTGGAAAATTCCGTCACCTGACCAATATGCAACATATTAAAGTGGACCGGAACTCAGAACTTCCTCTCTGCTCTTAAAGGAAAGCCAAGGCAAGAGTGATATGGAGCCTGCTATATTTATTTGCTTGTAAACAATGCCAGTTCCTTGGCAGTCCTGTTCATCTTCTGACATGCATAGTGTCAGAGTCAAACCCCTGGAACAAGTACATGGCTAAGCCAGTAAAACCTGAGTCAAAGTACCTGATCTGCATGCTTATTCAGGGTCTATGGATAAATGTATCAGAGACACAGGATCCAGTGTACTGCCAAGCAAATTGTATTGTTTAAAAGGAAATAAATATGACAGCTCCCATATCACTCCCACCTCGGGTTCCCTTTAAAGAAAACTAACAGCATAATAACCATTAAGGAAACACATTTCTTTGTTACAGCTGGTACAAATCCTGCAATAAATCCGCAGTGTGTCTACTTCCTGCTTTCATGGAAGCAGACATAGGGTTAACATCATGTGTTCACATATTAACTGCTCTGAGCTGAAACAGCTGAGAGATCAAATTACACTTGTTACATACAGAGTCCATTTCTCTATGTTTTCCTTCTGCCCTATGCAAGAGTTAAGGTCCCCTTTAAGGCTGCTTCTGCCGTCAGTGGGTGCTCGGTCAGTTTGGTAGTAGGCCCTGTGATTTGGTGATCACTCCTTGTTCCCTGTGCTTACAGTTTGTGTTTATACATACTTACACATGTATTGTGTGATCTGTGCACCTGCTTTAGTTAGTTAGTCAGTTAGGGTTGTTATTTTGGGATCCTGCATAAAAATATGGCAACTGGAACATTTTTTTTAGCACATTCCCTCATTTTAGTGGCTCAAAAGAAATTGAAGAAAAAAAATCCTATTGTTAATTTAACTACTTCACCCCACAGGCTATACCCCACCCTTCCCCAAGAGCCATTTTCACCTGTCAGGGCTCCTCCCATTTATTTGGCCATAACTACAGTATATCGCTGCCTCTCACACCTGACTAATCTATATCTTGTTTTTTGGGGGGTTTTTTTACACAAATTAGGCTTTTTGTGGGTGATACTTTATTTAGTAATTTCTTTTTTTTATGCATTGTATAGGGGAAAACAAGGAGAAAAAGGAAAAAATAAACTACTTCTCCAATTCCATCTACTATAGTTTTGAAATAAACAATGCTAATATAGATAAAACCTACACATTTTATCTGCCTATTTGTCCTAGCTATCACAACATTTAAAAGATGTCACTAGTGCAATGCATGGCATCAATATTTTATTTTAATATAGAGCTGTATTTTTTCATTTTGTCACTTTTGTTTGTTTTACAAGTGTTTTTTTTTTGTTGTTGTTACAAAGTACACGAAAATAACAATGTTATTGCTTTTGATTCAGTTTGTCAAAACAAAGAATGCCCATGACCTAGGCCTCAGCACTTAAACACCCTAAAGTATATTCTCTTGCTTGTCACGGTTAAAATGATGCACTGTATACATAACCAAATAGCTTTTTGGGAACACAGCAGACTGTTTTTAACCATGAATAGCACCAATGTCTTTTTTCAAGGCCATTTTTTGCACCAAAAGTAATAAACTCATTCTATCTTATCAAAGCCTTGGAGCATCTGAGCAATCGACAAAAGCCATAAATGTTACCATTCTGAAAACTAGAGACACAGGCCAACTCAGATATTGCTATTTTGTTACATTTGGACTTAAACAGTTTTTCTGAAATGTAACCATAACCTTGAAAATTAAAAAAAAAAAATAACTGTTGAATTGAGTCTGTCCTTACCTATGTTTGCTATGAAATTAGTCTAAGCTTTAAAACCCACCAACATTTATTCTACAGCTTGTCACGGTGAAGATGATACAACATATGCCATACTTAGTAACAAACTGTTGGTGTAACAATTCATTATACCCAAGTCGAGATGGCCCGAACGGTTCGCCGGCGAATGGGAACCGGGCCGGCGAACTTCCAGGGTTCGCGATCGTGGAGAACCGAAAACTTTTCTGGAAGTTTGATTCACCCCCATAGTGCATCATTAGGGTCAACATTGACCCTCTACATCACAGTCAGCAGGCACATTGTAGCCAATCAGGCTACACTCCCTCCTGGAGCCCCACCGCCCCTTATAAAAGGCAGGAAGCATCAGGCATTGGACTCACTCGTGTGCCTGCAGTAATTAGAGAAGGGAGAGCTGCTGCTGCTGCTGCAGTGAGAGCCATAGGGAAACCTTTGTTAGGCTTTGGTAGGCTTGTTAGCATTCTCCTTGATGATTCTTATTGCTAAAAAAAGCACCCCTCAACCGCTCTTTTGAGGGCTAATCTTGTCCCTGTGATCTATTTTTTTATGTGTGTGTTCCACAGACACTTGTGTTGCATAGACAGCCTTGGTAATTCCTACTGTGCCACTGCCAGACCCAGCACATTCAGTGACTACCTGTGTGTGTGACAGGCAGCTGCACATTTGTAATCCCAATCACTGCACCTGTTCACTGTTCAGTGCACCTACAGTACCTACCTATACCTACGTGAGCGCACGCATTGTTGATACCACCAGTCATTGCACCGGTTCACGGTACCTGTGTTTGACAGCTGCACATTTGTAATACCAATCCCTGCATACCTGTTCACTGCACCTGTGTGACCGCACGCTGTTTAGTATACCTGTCCGTGCATACCTGTTAAGTGCACCTGTGTGACAGCTGCACATTGTATTGTAATACCAGTCATTGCATACCTTTCACTGCACCTGTGTGACCGCATGCTCTTTAGTATACCAGTCTGTGCATACCTGTTCTCTTGTCAAAAAAAGTGTAACATGTAAGAAACATAAAAAAGGGCAATATGGGACATAATTTGTCAAAACACTTCTTTAATTGTCATGCAGGTGACCCTATGAATATGAAATTCTGTGGGATTGAAAAACTGAATGTAAAGTGGAGAGGGTGTAATCGTGTGAGAGAAATATCGAAGTTAGAGACTAGATGGATTTTTGAACTTAAGACTATGCAGCCTGCAGGTTTAAATGTGGAAATAGATCTTAATTGTTATATTAGTAATGGGACCTAAATTGGGGCTGTTATGAATGCTGGCTGTGAGGGGGGTATATAGGTGTGAGTTTGCATACAGATTGAGTATGTGTGGAGGGGAGGGGGTGGGGGCCTGTGGGGTATGTGGGTGGGGGGGGTATGGGAGTAGATAGAAGTTCATGTATAGATAGGATGGTGCTAGCCATGTAAGTGTTTGGTATTAAATCAGTCAGTCTGGAGATGTGGACTCGTAGACGTTAACTGATAGAGTGGTGGGAGGGGTGTTTTTTGTGATTAGCCCGTAGGAGCAGAGAGGAGAAAAGCTGGGGGAGGGATATTGCTGGCTAAAAAGGCGGAAACATACGCCTGATTGGCCGCAATGGCGCATGAGAGGTGTTACTGTAATGTGCGGACGCATGGAACGCAAGCCGCTATGTAAAGAGAGATGGTACGCTTGAGTGGCCGCATTGACGCATGAGATATGACGTCTTTGGCATGCGGACGTATGGAACGCAAGCCATTATGGGAAGTGATGTGCCTGGAACGCAGAGGGCGGAAGTCCTGGATCGGAAGTTCCACCACGCTCTTTATGAGGCAGACGGAAGCTGCCGATGATTGGTGCCTGTCCGAAGGTGGAGATGGGAAATAGGAGGAGTTAGAGTATAAAAAGAATTCATTGGTCCAACGTCTCCAGCCCCTGATGAGTATTTGATACGAAACGCGTTGGGCGCAGCTTAAGGACGTGGACTGGACTACAGCTCGTCTTGGATCTTATATGCGCATAACTTTATGGGAGCATGTGAGTGCAATTGTTTTTAAACTTTTTAAATTAAAGAAACAGTTTTACGCTATGGAGACTCCGTTTAGTCAATAGGTTGTAAACTTGATGGATTATTGCTGGAAAGGAGATAGAAACTGGTGTGGAAACAACGGAAGTGGAACTCATTAAGCGCTATAGCTGACCTATAGTTTGGCAGCAACTATATAAGGTGAGAGGCTGGAGATCTTAGTGATGTTCATGCAGCACAATGCGGTGGAAGGTGAAAGGCTTTAAAATCACTGGAGAATTCAACGCTTAAGCTGTTTGTGGGTTGACAGCCACTATAGAGGGTGAGGAGCTGTGATACCTGTTTGTGGTGGCATCACATGAGAATTTCAAAACACGTGGTGGATTCATATGCTAATTACAGAGTTACGCTATGTTTTTTTGTTTATTTTTTCTATGTTCACGAATTGGAGTATAAAAGCACAGAGGATTGGAATACTTGGGAATCCATTGAGAGCGCAGTGTCCGTGGGAAGATAAGATGTGCATACCTGTTAACTGCACCTGTGTGACAGCTGCACATTGTATTGTAATACCAGTCCTGCTACCTTTCACTGCACCTGTGTGACTGCACATTGTATTAGTAAAGTCAGTGCATACCTTTCACTTCATCCCCTCGATATGAACAAAAAACAGGCAGAGGCAGAGGCAGACCCTGAGGCAGGGCACCCAGCATGTCTGTTTGAGGTCGTGCTGATGTGATTTCATGCGGCCCTAGACCAAAGTACAGTGCTCAGAAGAAGGCACGTCTCATCAGCTCCCAAGATTGTCAGGACGTGGTTTCACACAGAACACCTCATCTTCCGCATCCACCAGCGCTATTCCAAGTACCACATACGCTACATTTGACACTTCGCAGGAGTTATTTGGTGGGGAAATCACTGATTCACGGCCCTTATTGTTACAACAAGATGAAGGCGCTAAGCAAGTTACACTTCCTCATATGTCTGAGTTAGGCGACACTATGGACGTAAGGTGTGAGGAGGAAGATGATGAAGTACCTGCTGTTGGTGCAGTTTTGGAGGTGTCTGAAACAAGCAAAGCTTTGGAGAATGATTATGATGATGATACTGCCATGGATGCAACGTGGGATCCTAAGAGACACGATGACCAAGGGGACAGTTCAGAGGGGGAGTCAGAGAGGAGTAGGAGGAGAGGAGTTGCTGAAAGAAGCAGGGGGAGCTCATCGTCAGAAACAGCTGGTGGTGGCAGTGTCCGGCACCATGTATCACCACCTATGGACAGCAGCCAACATGCCCTTCAACGTCAGCTGCTGACACCACCATAGTGCCATCACCACAGGGTGGCTCAGCGGTGTGGACATTTTTTAGTGTGTATGCCAAAGATCAGAGCAATGCCATCTGTACTCTCTGCCGCCAAAAAATTGAGCCGTGGAAAGGCCAACACCCACATAGGGACAACTGCCTTACGAAGTACATGCAGAAAAGGCACAAACTGCAATGGGAAGACCACCTGAGGAAAAGCAGCACACAAAAGCAAAGTTATTCTCCTTCTCCACTTCCTCCTTCAGGTGCAGCATCTTGAGCTGCTTTCTCCCTTGCACCTTCACAATCACAGCCACCCTCCTCCACTCCTCCTCTCACCTTGAGCGGTTCCTGCTCCTCTGCCCACAGCAGCAGCCAGGTGTCCGTGAGAGAAATCTTTGAGCAGAAAAAGCCAATGTCTGCCAGTCACCCCCTTGCCCGGCGTCTCACAGCTGGCTTGGCGAAACTGTTAGCTCGCCAGCTGTTACCATACCAGCTGGTGGACTCTGAGGCCTTCCAAAAATTTGTGGCCATTGGGACACCGCAGTGGAAGATACCAGGTGGCAATTATTTCTCCAAAAAAGGCGATACCGAAACTGTACCATGAAGTTGAGAGGCAAGTGGTGTTATCTCTGGCACACAGCATTGGGTCAATGGTCCATCTTATCATGGATGCCTGGTCTGCCAAGCACGGTCAGGGCAAGTACATAACTTACACAGCCCATTGGGTCAACCTGGTGACCGCTGGCAAGCAGGGAGTACGTGGCTGTTCAGCGGACATAGGGAGACCTACACAGCTTGCAGCCAGGCCTGCTGCCACCTCCTCTCCTCCTGCTACATCCTCTTCACTGTCATCCTCCTCCTCCTCCTTGGCTGAGTGGCAGTTCAACTCTACTGGTGCTGCAATCTCCTCTCCAGCTACACAGCGCCAGCTCCCCAGGCCTATGCTGCATGCCAGGTACGACAGTGCCACGCCATCCTAGACATGTCTTGCCTCAAAGCGGAGAGTCACACTGGAGCAGCTCTCCTGGCTGCCCTTAACAAACAGGTGGATCAGTGGCTGACCCCGCACCAACTGGAGATTGGTAACGTGGTGTGTGACAATGGCGGCAATCTCATTTCGACTTTGAAATTGGGAAAGTTTACACATGTACCCTGCATGGCACATGTGCTGAATCTCATAATTCAGAGATTTTTGTCTAAGTACCCAGTCTTTCAGGACGTCCTAAAGCAGTCCAGGAAGGCATGTGGGCATTTCAGGCGGTCTTACACGGCCATGGCACGCTTTGCCGATATTCAGCAGAGAAACAACTTGCCGGTGAGATGCTTGATTTGCGATAGCCCGACACGCTGGAATTCAACCCCCCTGATGTTCTCTTGCCTGCTACAACAGGAGAAAGCCGTAAAACTGTATCTCTACAACTACAGTCAAAGTCTGGGGAGATGGGTATGTTCTGGCCGAAGTACTGGACACTCATGCGAAATGCCTGCAGGCTCATTCGGCTGTTTGAGGAGGTGAAAAACCTGGTGAGTCACAGTGAAGGTGCCATCAGCAACTTGATCCCATATGCCTTCTTCCTGGAGCGTGCCGTGCGTAGAGTGGTGGATCAAGCTGTGGAGGAGCGTGAACAGGAACAGGAACCGGAGGAAGCATTGTGGGATAAATTCTCAGCAGAAGCAGATGATTCCTCAACACCTGCAGCAGCACAGAGGGGGGAGGACAAGGAGGAGCAAGAGTCGTGTGGGGAAGAGGACTCAAATGATAAGGAAGGTGTTGTTTTGGAGGAGGAGGATGGGGCGGATGAACAACCGCAGCAGGCGTCACAGGGGGCTTGTGCTGCTCACATTTCCTGTGGTATTGTTCATGGCTGGGGGGAGGAGGAGAACTTAGCTGACATCACTGAGGGAGCGCAAGAGGAGATGGATAGTACATCTGCATCCAACTTTCTGCAGATGGCGTCTTTCATGCTGTCCAGCCTGTTGCGGGACTACCATATAAAAAAACTAAAGGGGAATGAGCTGTACTGGGTGGCCAGGCTACTAGACCCTCGGTATAGGCACAAAGTGGCGGGGATGTTTCCAAATCACCAGAAGGCAGAAAGGATGCAGCACTTGCAGAACAAGCTGGCAACTATGCTTTACAATGCGTTTAAGGGTGATGTCACAGCACAATGTAATAAAGTTACCACTGCCAGTAATCCTTCTCCCATGTCCACGCAGGCAAGGACAGGACGCTACAGCAATCTCATGGTGATGTCGGACATGTGGACATTCCTTAGCACTTCCAGATCCACCCTCCACCAATGCGTCGACCGGCAGGTAGCCGACTGCCTGGCCTTAAATGTGAATGTAGACACTATGAGCAGTGATGAACCCTTGAACTACTGGGTGCGCAGGCTTGACCTGTGGCCAGAGCTGTCCCAATTTGCCATTTAACTTCTGTCTTGCCCTGCCTCAAGCGTCCTGTCAGAAAGGACCTTCAGCACAGCTGGAGGCATTGTCACTAAGAAGAGAAGTCGCCTAAGTCAAAAAAGTGTTCAGTACCTCACCTTTATCAAAATGAATGATGCATGGATCCCAGAGGCCTACTGCCCGCCCGAAGACTAAGTCAGTCCCCGCCAGTGCTGCTCGGATACCCCTTTTCAAAATCTGGATTGACCCGGATCCGGATACCCAGATATCTGGATCCAGATCGGATAACCGTATTTGACCTTTTGGGTATCTGAATAGAATCGGATATCCGACCCAGTATCCGGGATATCCGTGCAAATTCGGATATCTGGATAGAAAAACCGGAAGTGGACTTTAAATTGCTTTAAAACGGTTTTCAGGGTAAATGAGGCATGTAGCATCATTATTTTTTAAAGGGAAACACTAATTGATGATGTGGGGACTTAAAATCCCCCCCTCCCCCCAAAAAATGGCTGTCAATTAACATCAGGCCTAGGTTCTAGACAGCGGTCGTGCAGCCCACATTGTGTCCAAAGTCCAACCGCACAACTGGGACATGGCAGTTTTCAGCCCAGACACCTCCAAAAATTTACGCAGCAATTGTGTTTTGGGTGAAATATAGGTGGTATCAGCACAGCAACAGTGATTTGTGGCACCCTGGTGGTGGGAGCAGCAAAGGCAGCAGGAGCAGGGCAATGCAGCAGCAGCAGGTGTAACGTCTGCCAGGAGCATGCCGGACGTGGCACTTGGCAGTGGCACGTGGCATTTGGCACTTGGCATGTGGCACTTGGCACTTGGCACGTGGCACTTGACACATGGCACTTTGCACTTGGCACATGTCACTTTGCACTTGGCATGTGGCACTTGGCGTGTGGCACTTGGCACTTGACACTTGACAGGTGGCACTTGGCATGTGGCACTTTGCAATTGGTACATGGCACTTTGCACTTGGCACGTGGCACTTTGCACTTGTCACGTGGCACTTTGTGCATGGCACTTTACACGTGGCATTTTGCACGTGGCACGTGGCACTTTGCACGCGGCATGTGGCACTTTGCAGGCACTTTGCACTTTTCATGTGGCACTTTGCACGTGACACGTGCCAAGTGCCATGTGCCACCTGCCACGTGCAAAGTGCCACATGCAAAGTGCAAAGTGCCATGTGCAAAGTGCCACGTGCCAAGTGCAAAGTGCAACCTGCCACGTGCCAAGTGACAAGTGCCAAGTTCCAAGTGCCACGTTACACGTGCAAAGTGCCAAGGGCCACGTGGCGAGTGACAGTCAGACAACAGAGGAGAAGACACTAACTGTCACACTGGCACTGCTCAGCAGCACAGCAGTTCTGTAGTAAGCTAACACAGTATTATTATTATTATTATTATTATTTATTGTATTTATAAAGCACCAACATATTACGCAGCGCTACTACTACTCTAACAACTACTAGCACTGACTGCAGTACTACAGTACTAACTACACAATAACAAGTAATCCTAATCCCTAACCTAACCTATACTGTAGCTAGCTAAGGCTAATAGCTGGCCAGCAGGCAGCAGCTGGCCTGGTCTGTGCACAGCACACACACAGACACATAGCAGCTGCAGCAGCCCTGCAGCACACACTCTGAGTCTCTGACTGACTGTCACACAATGAAATCAAGTTAATTAACAATGCTACAATAGTGAAGTGATAGTGAAGGGGTTAATCACTGAACTGCTTTAGGTTTATCACTGTATACAGTTGCTAGGCCAGCAGCACTGGAGCATGTCTCTCAGTGTGAGCATTCACAAGCTAGGATGAGATTTCTCATCATGGCAGCCCTCCCTATTATACAGGGGGGCTGACCAGGGTTCCTTTCTGTTATTGAGTGCCAGGGCTTAGGCTGGGAACCCTCTAATTGGCTCAATGAGGTCAAATGGGGCTGGCCAGGGTTCCCCTCTGTGATTGGTTGCTAGGGCTTCTGCTGGGAGCCCTCTGATTGGCTCAATGATGTCCTGGACATCATCTACTTAGTTACAGTATCTCAATATAGTCAGATTTCTGCGGATATCCGCGGATATCCGCATTGCCTACCAACTATCTGCAGATAGCTATCCGGATTTCTACAGAAATCCGGTATCTGAATCCAAATCAGATAGCTGAAAAAAGGTCGGATATCCGGGTTACCCGGCTATCCGGAATCTGGATGAGCAGCACTGGTCCCCGCACACAGCATCTCTGCCTGCACGCCATGTGACTGCCTGCCCCATGACTAAGTTGCTCCCCACACAGCATCTCTGCCTGCAGGCCGCTTGACTGCCTTCTCCACCACCACCAACAGGGTCCAGGACTCCAGGCGGATTCCTGAATTTGTAAGGCCGTTTCTAGCAGCAGTGGCTATAATAATTTTTCTGGTGCGTGTACATGCCTGCCTAATTTTTCTGACCGCAGTGCAGCTGCAACAACAAAACAAAAGGCATGTACATGTGTCCATTCCCCTTCGTGATCGTTACCTTGCCACGGTGAAGGGGCTTGCGCATCACAATGAAGCAATGACCGATGGCTATATGAGTGTTTGGGGGGGGGGGGGCACACCAAAGATAATAAGGTCGTTGCTTCATTGTGGACAGACCAAATTCGAGCAGCTGGACAGTCACTGTTGTTCTGTCATTGAGCTACCTCAGCCTGGCAACGATATGGGCTTAAAAAAAAACAGCTATCGCCTGCACTCTCACCATGGTGCGCACCAGTCCAGCACGGCTGTCACAACACAAACAGCTGTTTGCAGTGCGTTACACAGTGAGTTTGGTCTGTCATTGTGAAGCAGTACTCTAATTACACTCCCTGATTGATGTTTACACATGCAAGATGTTTTAAAGCACTCAAGGCCTCCAATTTAGCATGCAATGTGATTTCTGCCCTTAAAACGCTGCTTTGCGTCAAGTCCAGATTTTTCCTGGGGACTTTTTGCATGTATCCCACTTCTCCATGCAAAAACTCAGATGTTAGACCCCTTGAAACATCTTTTCCATCACTTTTGTGGCCAGCATAAATGTTTCTAGTTTTCAAAGTTCGCCTTCCCATTAAAGTCAATTGCGGTTCATGGAAGTTCACATGTTCGTGAATGTTTGTGGAGGTTCACCAACGTGAATTGTCGCCTGATTATCGGACTCACGAGTGTTTAACGCTGGCAAGTCTGACAATTGCATTAGGCCCATAGTTAGATAAAAGAAGACAAAGAATCATAATTACAGTAAGAAATCCGAAACAAATACAAGTCAAAACAATAAAACATCCCCTGTGCCTGGGTTGCAGTGGTTGTCTATCGTTAATGCACCGTGGAGATAACCTATTCCTTCTCATGATTAGATAGCACCCTCCAAGCGAGAATACCTCGCGATCACCAAAGTCAAGAGTGGCAGGCTCTGGCTGGGGGTTAGATGCATCTCAAACCCCCAATCAGAGCTGGCCATTGTTAACTTTGGTGATCGCGAGGTATTCTCGCTTGGAGGGTGCTATCTAATCGTGAAAAGGACAAGGTTATCTCCGCGGTGCTTTAACGATAGACAAACACTGCAACTCCAGCAATGTTTCCCTTATATAAGGTGATGTTTTATTGTTTTAATTACTTGCTCACAGTTTTCCCTTATACAAGGTGATGTGTTTTGCTGTGATTATTTGTGTTTTCGTCTCATTATAATTCTAATACTTTGGGTTTGATTCACAAAAGCGTGTTAAGTGTTACCACGTCAGTGAAAAGCCCCTTAGTACGTGCAAACTGCCTCTTCACGTGCTAAAATGCGCGCAAGAGTTTGCGTGCGTAAAGTTTAGTGCTGTGCGCGTAAAGATTTGCGTGCAGCACTTTGCATGCAAAATCTGCCACTTCAAGTGCTGATAAGCAGATTTTGCATGCGAATGGAGCGCGCACCGTGTAACGCCGTACGCGCTAAAATAGCACACGAACAGCATCAACTTTGGAGTGTAAACTACTTAGCACCCTAGTTTGCACACGCAAAGCTTTTATGAATCAAGCCCTTTGTTTTCTTCTATATAACCTTGTGTCTTGATATATCATAATCAAACTTGTCATCTTATTATTCTATATATTGGAAGTGTATCTGATGTTTGGAGGAAATATAAAGAACCTGCACTTGCTACCCGTTAACCACTTGCCGACCGCACGCTTATACCGTGCGTCGGCAAAGTGGCAGCTGCAGGACCAGCGACGCAGTACTGCGTCGCCAGCTGCAGGCTGATTAATCAGGAAGCAGCCGCTCGCGCGAGCGGCTGCTTCCTGTCAATTCACGGCGGGGGGCTCCGTAAATAGCCTGCGGGCCACCGATGGCGGCTCGCAGGCTAAATGTAAACACAAGCGGAAATAATCCGCTTTGTTTACATTTGTACGGCGCTGCTGCGCAGCAGCGCCGTAAGGCAGATCGGCGATCCCCGGCCAATCAGCGGCCGGGGATCGCCGCCATGTGACAGGGGACGTCCTGTCACTGGCTGCACAGGACGGATAGCGTCCTGTGCAGCCCCGATCTCCGGGGGGGGAGCAGGTAGGAGAGGGAGGGGGGAATTTCGCCGCGGAGGAGGGCTTTGAGGTGCCCCCCCGCCAGCCACACGCAGGCAGAAGAGATCAGACCCCCCCTGCACATCATCCCCATAGGGGGGAAAAAAGGGGGGCAATCTGATCTCTCTGCCTGCACCCTGATCTGTGCTGGGGGCTGTAGAGCCCACCCAGCACAGATCACTAAAAACAGCGCTGGTCCTTAAGGGGGGGTAAAGGGTGGGTCATCAAGTGGTTAAAGTGGTGTCACTTTTCCTGTAGCAATACAGACCCCAATGACGGAGCTGTGGTTCTGCCCATGAGACCATGAGCACCAATTAACAGCAACCTTCAGCATTGCGCCATATTCAGTTTGACACACACCAGCCCTCTGCTCCTATCAGCATGGCATCTGCGGCACAATAGCTGCTGTATACAACACGTGGATGCCACTGGTCTGGTGGACTTGGGCACACTACACTTGCCACCTCTATTGATAAAGTTATTCCCTTATACCATCATCTTGTGTGTGTGTGTGTGGGGGGGGGGCACCTTTACACCAGTCTGTGAGGGGGGGACACCTGTACACCAGTCTGTGAGGGGGGGGACACCTGTACACCAGTCTGAATTGTATCATTCAGACCATAAGATGCACTTGATCCCCCCCCCCCCACACACACACACACACACACTTTTGGTCCCAAAAAATATGTCAAGAAAAAAAAAAAAAAGCATCTAAAATGTGTTTTTAAAATGCCAGTGAAAATGTTTTTAAAATACCACTGCATGCTATGCCCCTGCAGCACCAACTCCCACTTGTAGCTGTGGCAAGCATTGTAGCCGTCCCCAGTAGCATAGTGATGGCCAGGAACCGAGATGATAAATACTATGCAAACAGTTCTAAAATCAAGCAATATGACACTGCCGTAATATAATTGTATGTACAGGGAACCTAAATTGAGAAGCATATGGATTTTTCCTTTTAAAATAATACCAGATGCCTGACTCCCCTGCTGATCCTGTGTCTCTAATGCTTTCAGCCACAGCCCCTGAACAAGCATGCAGATCAGGTGCTCTGACTGAAATCAGACTGGATTAGCTGCATGCTTGTTTCAGGTGTGTGATTCAGCCACTATTGCAGCTAAAGAGATCAGCAGGACTGCCAGGCAACTGGTATTGTTTACAAGAAAAACATCCATATCACTCTCAGTTTTATTTCCCCTTTAACAGCTGGCCAGGCAAAAAGAAAAAAAAAACGTAATATAGTAAGTTCTTTTGCCCTTAAAGTGACCTTAAAGTGATATAAGATAAACATATACACATATGATACTACCCCTACTAAGAAATTATGATAACATTAGATAACAACTTGAGTTGTTATCTACGCAAAGAGTTTGTCTGAGTTTGTTAAAGTCAGTCTCAATTTTCGGAAGCGCAAATGAGCCAAGAAACAGTTAGAGACAGCTTGAGATAAGGTTTTACTGTAGGACAGTTCAAATGATCATTACTTTTGATTCTTTTACAGCTTAAACTATGGAGTGCAGATTCTAAACTGCAACTATGACAGTCTGATGCAATGTTGAAAATAAAGCTATGCAACTAAGAATAAAAATATGAGACTCTTTTCATCATGGTACAGTAATTCAATTTTTTTGTAGAAAGAAATCTACATTCCCTGATTGGTCCAGCGCTTGTGGGTTCTGTGACTGGGCTAAAATTAACGAGTTGCAGTAAATAAGATTTGTGCAGAATTCTAATTTCCATTTTTTTATTTTTCGAATTCCGATTGGAAATTGAATTTCTGCGGGGTCAGAATAAGCAACCCCAATAAGAAGCTTGCATGCTGCAAACTTTTCTTTATCATCTCAAATTGCATTTGGCCCATAGTGTCTTTGGTGGGATTCTTCTCTTTTAGCATTTTGGTTATACTGAAATTCAGTTTTGTTACAAAAGGGTAAATAGTGTTCTGGGGATAGAGACAATAAGGCATTTATTTGTATATATATTTTTTTTCACTATGGGATGTAAATTCTCAGTAGTATTTTAAATGTGATGATTAAAGATTAATGATAAAAATATAACATGCTTTTTTCACATGGGTTGAGTAGTCTCTAAGGTAGAATTAAAACGATTTAAATACAGTAGGTACACAGAAGGAAAATAAACATAAATGCGAAGACAAAGATGAAGCGAGCTCTTATTGTATTGTCAGTTCATTTCATAATTCTACCTTCAAATGGAAATGCATGTAAAACAAATCTTGTAAACTACCATAGGTATTTACTGAGCATAAATACACACAAATAAAGGATGTCTATCGATGTGACTTAGCTTATTCTCTTTTGGCCTTTATAATGTAAAACTAGAACATTCTATTTGCTTTCGTAAAGAAAAATGATCTTCCTGAAATGGAGAAAAGGTGCCCACCCAGTAGATGTTACTTCATTTCTTTATTTGGACAAAGCATGACCAGAAAAATGTTTACAGAAATAAGTAACTTTGCATGTTTATTCTTCAAAAACCCAGTCAGGTTTCAAACAGGTGAAAAATGCAAATCTTGATGAATCTGACTGGGTATTTAAAGTGCAAAAGAGGTAAGTGAAAAATTATTTTATAGATTCAAGCCCTTAGTTTTTGATCATGATCATGTAGGTCAATATAATGGGAAGTTCACACACCAAAGAAAGGTACATAGATTGTAGAGGTTCTTTTTATGGGTATTTATAGAGGAACTGTTGCGAAAAACACATACAAATAAGAAGTACTGTATTTTTCGGACTATAAGACGCTCTGGACTATAAGACTAGTTTCAGAGGATAAAAAAAAAAATATGTAACCTGGTGCATCTTTAGTGCAGGGGCATCTTATGGTTCTTTACCCCCCAAGCTGTCTCTATCTCAACTACACTGCCCAACTAAACTAAACACTGATGTCCCACTAGCTACACTACACTAACACCTGCTTTCCACACAACTTACACTAAGCTACACTGACCCCACAACCTACACTAAACAAGACTGTCCCCATAACCTACACTAAGCTACACTGACCCCACAACCTGCACTAAGCTACACTGACCCTACAACCTACACTAAACAAGACTGCCCCCATAACCTACACTAAGCTACACTGACCCCACAACCTACACTAAGCTACACTGTCCCCACAACCTACACTAAACTGCTCTGTCCACACAACCTACACCACAGTACATTTACCGTCAGTGGAAGGGCTGCAGTGTGCTGCTGTTCAAGGCAGAGATGGAAGCTGCCTTCAGTGAGATCTGTCAGGGTCTCCCTTCTGCACTGGGTCTCAGCAGTGGTGAACTTTGTAGCTGGGGCCACTTCACAGGGACGGATCTAGGGGGGGGGCAAGCGGGTCTCTTGCCCCAGGCGCAGTTTGCTGAATTCTTAAAAAGGCGGCAAAATTTGGATGGGGAATGGCAGTTTAGGCGCCAAAACCTGACCATGCCCCAGGCGCAAGTTGGGGCAGCTTGGTCTAGATCCGTCCCTGCCACTTCAGATCAGCTGGTCCATCTGGGTGAGAGGCCATCCCCTGGAGCTGCTGTCGTGGTGCATCCGGGAAATGGCCATCGGTCCTGGACTCGGTGAGGGAATCCCTCTCAGCGGCTGTGAAGCTGGAGCTGCTGCTGGAACCACGTGGGCCATCCCTGGAGCTGCCCACGTGGTGCGCCAGGGAAACGGCCATCGGTCCTGGACTCGGCGGGGGAATCCCTCTCAGCAGCTGTGAAGCTTTCTTCCTGAGTAAAATTTTTCTCCTATGTTGCTGTCACTTACAGTAGGTAGTAAAAATCTGACATTGCCAACAGGTTTTGGGCTAGTCCATCTCTCCATGGGGGGATTCTCAGCATGGCCTTTATTCTTTATAAAAGACATTTCCTGAAAAAGATTTATACAAAGGTGCTGGCCAGCCTCCCTGCTCGCTGCACACTAAGTGTACAGAGCAACTGCCATTCACTAAGTGCTTTTAAAAATAAAGAAAACCCTGAGAACCCCCCTATGAGAAGATGGGCCAGTCCAAAATCTGTTGGTAATGACAGATTTCTACTACCTACTGTAAGTGACAGGAACATGGGAGAAAAGTAATTTATGGCTCATTTTACTCTGGGAAAATTTACTTCTCATTTGTTTGCGTTTTAAATTTTAAGATTTTTGCGGCAGTTCCTCTTTAAGAAAGTATTTATATTATATTAATAGTATTTAGTGTTAATATTTGTAGGTAGCTTGTCCCTTTGTTTTAGCTCCCTACAAAATATTTTTTCCTGATTTCCTGTAAATGTTACCGATATGTCCTTGATTTAACTACACATCTCTACTTTAGCTAAATTTTGTCCAACTAGCCACTGCTGTCAACTAGCCACTTAGGAAAACAGTTTTCAGCAGTAGAAATCTCAGATATAATTGATCACATTGAAGATCCTACTAATATGTTTAAAAATCATCCCCATCCTCAAATTAATAGTAGATATCAAAATCTCTCCTGGATACTTCGCTCTCATGCATCAACTTCAATTCCGCCTTCTTGTAGTGATATTTCTCAGAAAAAAAATATAAACAGAAAAAAGAAAAACCATAGCGTGATACTGTATTATCATATATAACAACACCCAGTGTTCAGAAATTCTGTGTATACATCCACCATGTAAACACAGGTGTCCCAGGTCCTCACCATACACTATAGCTGCCAGCAAGGCTTGGTGTACAGAGGAGCCAGGGTAGAATAAAAACGTTTAAAAACCGTCTAAAAGAGGGGGATGTTCAGGTGGACTTACCTCCCTCACAAATATAAAACTCAATTGAGTCACAATAAATCAATACAAAAATTTTATTCAACTCCACTTAGTGCAACGCGTTTCGCAGGTGTGGTCCCGCTTTATCAGGCAAAAAGGAGCATAACTCAATGGGTCTAAATGCAGAAGTGAGGGCGAATGAGTGCGGTGTTCGCGTTTAGTTAACGTTTGTTATTTTCGTTACTTCTCATTGTTGTTTCCTGTGCCTTTGCTCCTCTCGTGTTCTGTTCTGATCTGTCTTGTGTCACTTCTGGCGATCGCCCCTCTCGCGATCTCGTTCCTACTTTTGTTTCTTTTTTTTTTTTCTTTTTTTTTTTTTCTTTTTCTTTTTTTTTTTTAACTCAGCACACAGACCCAAATTCATGAGTAATCAGTTATATGTGACATTGGCAATACTCTTTTCTTGCCATGCCCCTAAACTGAATTGTGTGATCATCATAGTTTGGTAGTAGCTATATACAAGCCTCATAGATCTTTCTTTTCACACCCTACCTCACCAATAAACGACTGCTGCTGAGTCTGATATTTTAACTATCCTTCTCAAAGACACATCCTACACATATACAACCACACCCACTTACACATGCCCCTCTCCTCTCCCCAGTCACTCTCCTTCAGGTAATCTAACTAAAGTTAGTTGTGAGGCTTCTCCACACTTCTTCAAGATTGGCCGCATGTCCCAGCCCCCCATTCTTACACAATTCATCCATCCCAACAAACCATTACCTTGTATCCAAAGTGGTCGGATTTTTCCAATTATTAGCAATAATGCTTTTGGCCACTATTGTGCCATATTTTTTGATCAATAAGCATCCGGGACTTTTTTTTTTTTTTTTGTGTCTATATAACTGAAGATTGCTTCTTCTAGTGTAAGCTCAAATTTTTCTTTTAGTAATCTCTCAGCCAGGAGGCAAATATCATCCCAGAATTTTTTAACTATCGGGCACCCCCACCACATATGTAGGGTATCTCCATCCCCCTGTCCACATCTCCAACACAACACCTTGCGTCTTGCAAATTTACTAATACGAAGTGGTGTGATATACCATCTACCAATTGCTTTAAATTGTATCAATTGTAGCCTTGGATCTTGAATTTTAAAATTATTTGCCCATATTTGTGGCCAAGACCCTTCCAGACTAAACCCCAGCTCCCTTTCCCATTTCTTACAATACGTCGGGAGATCCTGGCCATGATCCGCAGCACAGATATCTGAGTATAGACTAGAGATTGATTTATTCATTTTTTCCCCCAAATAAAAATGTTTTTCAAAATTATTCAGTTCCACCCTTTGGGCACACAATGAGATCCATTTTCGAGTAAAGCTGTGAATCTGAGCAGAGCCCCATAAACTAACCTCACTATTATCCTCAAAAATCGATTTAATTCCCAGAACACGGCTACCCCTGATATTAATAAAGCGTGTTTCCCGACTTATATTATGTTTGCCAAACCATGCTGGGTCAAGACCTGGGGGAAAGTCTGGATTATCTCGCAAGGTTGTCATGGGAGATAACCCCATATTCTCCTGCCATTTTTCAATTATCTAGAGCAATGACTTTAAAGTTGGTTTAATCAGTGGATGGGACGATAAGTTATATACCTTTTTAATGTTTTTAGGAATCCAGGTAAAAACAAGATCCAAGTCAGTTTCCTCCTCCTCCAGCCGTGGCCAAATCCTATTATTTATATCGGAGGTAATCTCTATTTTCCATTCTAGGCTTCTTGTCAGATGTACGCTTTTATAATAATTATATAGATTTGGGGCAGCCAGTCCGCCCTGATCTTTTCTTTTCATGGTCAGTTTGTAGTTTATTCTACGCTTAGTGTTACTCCAAATAAAATTCTGAAATGTCTTGTGCCAGTTCTGGAACCATGCAGTGGGGATGGCTATCGGTAAACTCTGTAATAAAAAAATAAGTTTGGTCAGGATCAGCATTTTGATGATGCCGATCCTACCGATTACATTGAAACATGGGCGATCCCAAGATCTCAGTTTTTTTTTACTTTCGTCCATTATTTTTAAAAAATTACTCTTAAAAAGTAAATCCGGGTTAATGGTAAGATTAATACCTAAGTATTTAATCGAGTAATTATTACATCTAAATTCACTAGTTTGTTTTATCTCTTCTATAAGTTTCATCGGGCAACCTATATTTAATATCTCCGTTTTCTCTTTATTCAGTTTAAAATTTGAGTATTTTGCAAAAAGAGTAAACTTATCTCGACATTTTATAGTCGAGCTGAGTGGATCCGTCAAGGTCAAAAGTAGATCATCGGCATAAGCCAATATCTTCACTTCGCCTTGTTTCGTTTCTATGCCTCTAATATCATTATCTTGTTGAATGGTTTGAATAATTGTTTCAATGCCAAGATTAAATAATGTGGTGGACAGGGGACACCCCTATCTAACCCCATTGGAGATAGAAAATGTGTCACTGGTCTGATTATTTACCTTAACTCCTGCACTCTGATTACTATACATCTTCCTTATGTTCCCAATAAATATTGGTCCCAGTCCGAATTCCTCCAGGACTGCAAAGATAAAGCCTCTTGAAATGCGATCGAATGCCTTTTCGGCATCAACTGCGATCACCACTGCCTCTTTCCCTCTTGTTCTACATTTTTGGATCAAATTAATTGCGGTATATATATTATCCTTGGTTTGTTTGTTTTTAATAAAACCTGATTGTTGATTCCCCAGGAGATTACCAATTATTTTATTTAATCTATTTGATAATATTTTAGCGTAGATTTTTACATCGCAATTTATGAGAGAAATTGGTCTAAATTGCGCACAGCTTGGGTTCTGTTTATCCCCTTTCGGAATCAGCGTAATAGTTGCTCGATTTGATTCATTGGAAAAAACTGTGCAGTTTTCGTTATTATTCACAAGTTTACAGAATAGCGGTGCTAAAATGTCCGTAAATGATTGATAAAACTCGGCATTGAATCCGTCAGGGCCCGGACATTTTTTTTTGGGCAGTTCCCTTACAGTCCTGCAGAAATCGGCCAGGGAAATCGGGGATTCCAGTTCTAATTTATCTTTCAGACTTATCTTTGGGAGTCTTATTTTATCCAAAAAATCTTTGGGGTTTAACAATTTTGACTCGTCCATATTGTATAGTTCGTTATAGTACTCAGAAAATTATTTTGAAATCTGTTTAGTGTCATGTCTTATTATGCCTTTTTTATCAATTATGTGATGGATAAAATTAGATTTCCCTTTATCTTTCAGGAGGTCCGCCAGGACTTTCCCCGATTTATTTTTCCCCAACATATATTGCTTCTTTAATTTTTTGTGTTCTAATGAACATTTACTATCCAAAAGGCCATTAAGTTCTGTTCTAAGTTCAGTCACTTTTGACAAAGTTTTAATAGTTGCGCACTTTTTATGTTCACATTCTGCTTGTTGAAGCAATGTTAATAGATTATTAATCTTGTTATTTTTTTCTTTGTTCATTTTACTTTTAATGCTGATCAAGGTTCCTCTGATAACGCATTTTAGAGAGTCCCACAGGATACCATACGAGGAGACAGATTTTTCATTCAATTCTATAAAGTCTTTAATAGCGTTCGTAATCTGTTGCATGTGATCTGTACTGTCTAACAGGGAGACATCTAATCTCCATTGTTTACTTACTGTAAGTCTTTTCCCTAATAATATAGTTACTATCACCGGTGCGTGGTCCGAAAACGTGATTTGTCCTATTTTTACGTCTGTCACTGACGTTATAGTATCCTGCTGGACTAAAAAATAATCAATTCTTGAGTAGTTTTGATGGACATGCGAAAAATAGGTGTAATCTCTTTCGTTAGGATTTTTAATCCTCCAAATGTCCACCATTCTATTATCATTAATAGTTTTTTGAACTTCATCTATTTCATTTTTGGACAAATATGACCTACCCTTTGAAGTATCTTGTTCAGGGTTTAGCGGTAAATTAAAATCACCCCCTAAAATTATAGTCCCTTTTGCTTTATTTATAACTTTATTAATAAAATTAATTACAGCAGCCGCTTGGCCTCTATTTGGTGCATATATATTAGCAAGTGTTACAGGTTCCCCCTTTACCTTCCCCAGGTCAATAAGTTCCCTGGCATATGTGTCCTTATATATTTTATCAACAGAAAAATCAAGACCTGTTCTTATAATAATTGCTACACCACAGGTTTTTTTGAAGTGGTTAGGATTATTGATCCACTCCTTATATCTTTTATCAAAAATTATTGGGGCCTTCCCTAACTGAAAATGCGTCTCCTGTATAAATGCGATATCAATTTTATTCTTTAACAATACATTAATAATCCTTCCTCTTTTGCAGCCTGAGTTGGCTCCTTTTACATTCATAGAGAGAATTTTTAATTCACACATCTTTATTTATTTTTAAAAGCAATAAACCTCGGTTGGAGGAGGAGAATGCAAAATGATGGATAAGAGGAGATGTAGGCTGGGGGAGGGGCTCCAGGGCATAAAATGTACATCCATCCTGCCACATACATGCTCCAGTCATCCTTAAAACATACATCTTATACAATCGACCAACAAACACTTTTTTGATCTAGTCCTCTCAATCAACCCTGTTGATTTCTTGTGTCGGACTCTTCTAAACCTGTCAAACAAAAAAGTGATAACAGGGATAGAGCCCCCGCTACCTAGTATGACACTTATTCCTACCACCCCCCCATTAGTCCCTTCCCTATCCCTAAGACATGTATTATGCCTAAGTGTCTTCCCAACCCGGGATATGTATTGTGAGTAGTTTTAATGCCTTTTGGATATTTGCTAAGGGTTCTCCATCTGTCAAATTATATGTATTCCCGTCTACCGTTGCTCTCAGAGAGAAGGGGTATCCCCAACTGTATTGCCCCTCCTTTTTTTTGATTGCCTCCAGTAACGGTTTCAATTGTCTTCTACGATCAATAGTTCGTTTTGAAAGGTCAGGGAAAAGCTCAATTTTCCACCCCTTGAATTCCAAGTTGCTCAGTGAGCGGGCCTTATTTAGGATTTCTTCATTTTCATGGAAAAAATGAATCCTACATAGGATATCTGTATTTTCCCCCTTTTTTTGTGATCTTTCTCTGCCGATCCTGTAAATCCTGTCAATCATGATTTTATTTTCAACATCTTTATTCAAAAGATCTCTGAAAAGTTCTTGTGCTAGTGAGGGTAATTCCTTAGCCGGTATATTTGAGGGGAAGCCTCTAATTTTAATATTATTTCTACGGCTCCGGTTTTCAAGATCATCTATTTTTAACGTAATTTCTTTTAGAATTTTTTTTTGTGTTGCTAATTCGTTCGATTGTTTGCTGGTGGTTTTAACCATGTCCTCCAGATTTTTCTCCAGCCTGTCCATTCTATCCATGAGCTGATGTAGTTCCTCCTTAATGATTTTAAATTCACTACTCACGGCTTCTTTAATTGTGGATTGCACTGTCTCAACCATAGTATCCTTTATCTTTGTTGAAAATTCTTCCATTAACTCCCTTATACTTATATCCGGCATATGGCCTTTTTGACAGCTATTTTCACCTGCTATCTGGCTAGCACCGTTTTCGGTTGATTGTGATGTTATATGTTGTACTTCTTTTGAGTTAACTTGTTGGGTTTCCTTCGTGTTTTTTTCTCCCCGCCCTTGATTTTCTTTGGCTGATTTTTGAACCACCTCGCAAAATTCTGAAATTTTTTTGATGTGTTTATTAATGTCCTGTGGCATTACAGACCCTTAGGGTGAGAACATGCCTTCAGTTTTTCTATTCGGGGTTTCTGGTTTACTTGAGGGGTCTTCCCCATTACCCATTCCCCCTGCGCCAAAGCCAAAATTGTGTAAGCCCTTTTCGGGTTGGCTTCCCTTATTTTTCCTTGTACCTGTAGCCATACCGGAATTTAGTCCTACAGTCCTACCCAACCATTAGCCAGCCCACAGAAAATTCAAACGAGAGAACTATACCTAGCTCCCTTGATTAGCTCTTAGTTAAAGATACCAGAGTATCCACAGCAGCAAGCAGCAAGGCACAACAGCTACAGCAATTTAAGACTCGATTATGCAGCAGCAGTCAATTGGATAGTATTAGCATTGTATAGCATTTATAGCATTATATAGCATCAGCGTTGTATAGCATTGTATTGTACCCTGCAAAGCCTCCTCAGTGACAGCACCAGGACACCCCAACCAGTAACCAGACAGCAGTCTTGGTTATGCAGCGGCAGTCAATTAGATAGCATCAGCATTGTGCAGCACTACGTAACATGTAACATGCAACACCGTATAGCAGCATCAGTACATATCATGCAGCATGCAACATCAACACAGCAGTACAACAATATACCATCCACGTCTTCCCCCTTGTAATCTCCACAATACGATACCAGTCTAGTAGCCTCTAGTAGCCTCTAGTAGTCTCTGGGACATGCAGGCGATGTAGCTAATGTGGCTAATAGCCAGAGATCACCAAAGGTCAGGAGACCAGGAGCCGGAGGAGCCGGAGATCCACAGCCGATCCACAGCCGATGACAGCTGGCAGAGACGAGGGCAGAAGGCACTGAAAACACTGGGGGTGAAAGCGGAGGTAAAGGCGAAGACAGAGGCCGGAAATGGAGACACAGCGGAGACACCGCGACACAGAAATCAGGTTGAGACAGGCGGGAAATAGCAGAGCTAGCGGAGCAGGCACGGGACAGGCAGGAGACAAGCGGGCAACAAGCGGCACCAAGTGAGTTTACTCCCAATTGCGCATCCACTCCGCGGGCGGGCTCATCAGGCGGGCATCAGCTGGCAGCATAGCACGCGCATAACACGCGCATACGAGGGCATCAGACAGCATCGGACAGCGCACCTCCCTCCAGAGTGCACCTCCCTCCAGAGATGCCAGTAACACCAGTAACGCCAGAGCGATATGCGGAAGGTGGAAACGGAAACATGTCACAACCAGGAAGCCGGGCAGCAGATCCTCATCCCTCACATCCTCACATCACATCCTCGCCGGGCAGCCACAGGCGATGTGTGTTCTGCTGATGTGTGTTCACTGTCGCTGGGTCGCGACTAGATTGGTGAACACACATTCATCCTGTGCCTGTGCTCTTTCTCTTTAGGGGATGTTCAGCCCCGCATTGTCTTGATCTGTACAATCCCCATCTGGCATCTGTGGCCGTACTCGTCTGTACTCCACAGCACCATCTGCCGGTGGGAATTGCCCTCTACTGGTGCTTGCACCAAAGCTGGGTTCCCCCCTTCATACGCTTGTGGAGGTTTTCCGGCGTGTCAGTGCACGCCTTGTGCGCTGATCACGGAGATTATTCCGCAAACGTTATACCAGCATTCAACTTTTTGGCACTGTTTGGCACTAGGGCCAGTGCTCCTAAAGTATGTGATAACTCCAAACCATAACATATCCCACCCCATATTGGTAACATGAGATATTATCCTGCTAGCAACAAAGACTTAACCTTAGAGCACTAACATAACATTGATATTTTTTTGTGCCTCATCAAGTTCTATATTACCAATACCAAACTCTGCCATTTTCACATTATCAGTGTGATGTTGCCATCTGAAGAGACAAGTTATTGAAAATTCACCTTCCTAACCTGTAACCATGGATAGCTGCTGTTTAAATTCTGACTAATGCTACTGGGCAACGTTGTAGGCAAACAAGCCAAAAATGTCCAATTAACATGACCTGATTTACAAATATGTCCAAAAATAACTTGTTTTAGATTCTTAAAATCTGAAAAACGATGTTATACATAGAAATAGCATAGAAAAAAAGAAGACACATTGTCCTGTGATAGCAGAAAAAGACTTAGCAAAGGCTCCAGTAAGAATAAAATACTTTAAAAACTGGTGAAAAAGGAGTCAGTGGTGTACTTACCTCCTCTTTGATGACTCAAACAGTTTAAAAAAAGGAACTTTTATTTATCACTTATAAACTTTAAAACTATGCTGTGCGTTGTAGGATGCAACTCTGCATTTCCGTAAGCACCAAGCACTCACGGATTCTTTTGTAGATACTCCTACACCCTGATAAAGCATATTTTATTATGAAAAACGTGTTGTAGTTTTGGAGTTTAAAATTGATCAATCAACGTTCCTTTTTTCAACTGACTGTTTGGGCCATCAATTCCTGCTGTTGTTTGTTCACCATTGGGGAGAAGGTTACCCCTTTCTTTACTACAAAGATTGACTTCTGAGCGGGGTTGATTTTATTCTCCACACCAACCTACTCACTGGTTGCCTTTGGGGTAACCCATCCAAAACGCTGACGGTCCATCATATCTTGCCCTGCTGCAAGATGATGCTATGAGGTACATATTACTGATTTGAGCTATAATTGTTTTAAGTCCTTAAAGGCCCTTGCTGGTTGTGGAGGTCTTGTGTGACTTACAAATTGGTTGGTGTTCGAATGATTGGACCACTGCCTGGAGGAATTGTTACAAGAGAACTATTACTAGGTATTAACTGCAAGAATTACCTGGAGAACATGGGTCCATTGCATTGGCCTAATATTACATTGGCAGTTGCCAGCAAGACAATGTAGAGAACAACAACAACAACAACATCACAAATCCCATCATGCTTTGCACAGCATCAGGGGAAAAATGCACGGGCAGTTTTCTCCTGTGCACCTAAAAATGAGGCTTTGGTAAGAAAAACAAAGTTCCGATGCTGTGAAACTGTTAAAGAAACGCCAAGCCTTTTCAGTGCTGTTGAGTAGATTTTTAGTCTGGAGGTTCACTTTAACATTACGTAAAGAGACTCTGAAGCGAGAATAAATCTCGCTTCAGACCTCATAGTCAGCAGGTGCATGTGTGCCCCTGCTAAAACACCGCTATCCCGCGGCTAAACGGGGGTCCCTTACCTTCCAAATCCCCTCGTGGAGTCCCGGGGATTTCTTCCTGGTGAGGCAGGGCTAATGGCCGCAGCCCTGCCTCCATGTGCGTCTATCAGCGTGTATCTCCGCCTCTCCCCCGCCCCTCTCAGTCTTCCTTCGCTGAGAGGGGCGGGGGAGAGGCGGCGATGCGCCGCTGATAGACGGCGCTGAGAGGCAGGGCTGCGTCCGTTAGCCCTGCCTCAACAGTAGTGTTGGGCGAACAGTGTTCAGTGGTGCTCAGCAGAGCTCGAATATTCGAGTAGCTCGAATATTCGAGCTCTTTTTCAGCTATTCGAGCTCGGTATTCGAGCTCCGAATAGCTGCAGCTATTCGAATGGGCTATTCGCGTAAACTCGAATAGCCCATTCACTATTCGAGCTATTCGAGCAAACGGCGCTATTCGAGCTCGGTACCGAGCTCGAATAGCGTCATAGCCCAGATTGATGTCCTTAGAGCCAATCAGAGGGCTCCCAGGCCCTCTGACGGCAGCCAATCACAGAGGGGGACCCTGGCCAGCCCCTACCCTATAAATAGCGGCCGCCATGTTACGTTTCTCCGTCCTTGCCTGAGACTTGCATAGAGAGAGAGTTGCTCCTTTGTGCTTTGGCTTAGCAAGAGCTTTATTGTGGTCATTTACCTAGCGTTTTTGCTCACATACACCTCCTATACACACCTATATTGTTGTTAGTTAGTTAGACATTGTATTTTAGTTAGTAGCTTTTGTGTTACATAGAGACAGGCCAGCTGCTGCAGGCTTACAGCTTTAGGCCTCAGGGCCTGCCTGTGTGGGCAGCTGTCCTCCTGTCCTCTGTTTATTTCTCTCTATTCTATACCAGTATTTCTGCTGTCCTTTACTACTGATTGTATTAGTATTGTAGTTATATACTGTAACTGTACTAGGACACTCACTGTCACTGTTCATAGGCTACTAGCTGCTCCTGCGTGTGTGCACTCACTGTCTGTGTACACACTACACACACTCTATTTCCAAGTTCTGATTACTGATTGATTATTGTAATTGAATATTGTAATTAGTTAGTTGTACTCACTGTTACTACTTACTGTACTAGGAGTCTCGGACACTCAGTCACTGTTCATAGGCTACTAGCTCCTGCGTGTGTGCACTCACTGTCTGTGTACACACTACACACACACTCTATTTCCTTCTGATAACTGATTGATTATTGTAATTAGTTAGTTGTACTTACTGTTACTACTTACTGTACTAGGAGTCTAGGACACTCAGTCACTGTTCATAGGCTACTAGCTCCTGCGTGTGTGCACTCACTGTCTGTGTACACACTACACACACTCTATTTCCTTCTGATAACTGATTGATTATTGTAATTAGTTAGTTGTACTTACTGTTACTACTTACTGTACTAGGAGTCTAGGGCACTCAGTCACTGTTCATAGGCTACTAGCTCCTGCGTGTGTGCACTCACTGTCTGTGTACACACTACACACACTCTATTTCCTTCTGATAACTGATTGATTATTGTAATTAGTTAGTTGTACTTACTGTTACTACTTACTGTACTAGGAGTCTAGGACACTCAGTCACTGTTCATAGGCTACTAGCTCCTGCGTGTGTGCACTCACTGTCTGTGTACACACTACACACACTCTATTTCCTTCTGATAACTGATTGATTATTGTAATTAGTTAGTTGTACTTACTGTTACTACTTACTGTACTAGGAGTCTAGGACACTCAGTCACTGTTCATAGGCTACTAGCTCCTGCGTGTGTGCACTCACTGTCTGTGTACACACTACACACACTCTATTTCCTTCTGATAACTGATTGATTATTGTAATTAGTTAGTTGTACTTACTGCTACTACTTACTGTACTAGGAGTCTAGGACACTCAGTCACTGTTCATAGGCTACTAGCTCCTGCGTGTGTGCACTCACTGTCTGTGTACACACTACACACACTCTATTTCCTTCTGATAACTGATTGATTATTGTAATTAGTTAGTTGTACTTACTGACTGTTACTACTTACTTACTTACTGTACTAGGGACACTCACTCAGTCACTGTTCATAGGCTAGCTCCTGCGCGTGTTTGCGCGTGCGTGCACTCACTGTCTGTAGTGTACACACACTAAATTTACTTGTGATTACTACTGATTATTGTAAGTTGTAACTGCTAGTTGTACTTCCTGACTGTTACTACTTACTTACTGTACTAGGGACACTCACTCAGTCACCTCACCCACCAACCCACTCCATTAAAGTACCCCACTTTTCACCCGCCCTTTTAAAAAACTTTTGTCTATACGCCCAAAACATCGAAGATGTCTGGAAGTGGCAGCCAGCGCGGTTTGGGCAAGGGGAAGGGCAGCAAGGGAATCAGGAGGAGAGGGAGCAGCATTGTGGCAAGCCGCGGGCGCGGGCGCGCCACCATGCACAGTTCCGCAGCAGCAGCAGCAGCGTCAGTGGCTAACATTCCTCCCATAGCCACTGGCCGTGGACGCCTTGGGCGCCGCCCAGCAGGAGCATCTGCAACTCACGCTGCAGAGACACAGCAGCAGCAGCGTGTAGCACCTGCTCCGATTTTCCTCCAGCCGGGTCGGAAACGTCCCATTGAGGAAAAGCATGCAGACACTGTGGTGCAACTCATGACGGAGGATGAGCAGCCCGCCATCAGCTCTGCATCTGAGGCCTCCACCCTCACCACCACCACCACCACCCCTGTTCGCAGCAGCCGCCCAGCAGGGTCTGGGGAGGAGGCCAGTTCACCGTCACTCGCCGACCTGTCATTCAGCAGTCTTTTGACCCCAGGCATCATGAGTAAATTGTCTGCTGTTGTTGGCGATCTTGAGGAGGAGATGCTGATGGGCACTTTGGGGGATGAGGGATTGGACAGCAAGACTGTGGCGACAGTCAAGCAGCCCATCCATGCATCAGGAGAGGAGTTTGGGGGGTCCTCATCCCAGCAGGACATGTTTCAGGAGGGGGAAGATGTTGATGACCCGGTGACAGACAGAGACTGGGTGCCACCACCTCCAGGGGATGTCGTCCTCAGCAGCTCTGAGGAGGAGGAGGAGGATGCTCTTGTGGGCCTTGCAAGGAGGCGCATCATTGCAAGCATTGGCAGCAGCAGTAGGCAGGTCCCACAGCCTGCTGGTGTCTCAGGCTCAGCAGCAGCAGCAGCAGCATCTGCCAGTACCACCACCAGCCGCACCCAAGCCCCCCAAGCCCCCCCCCCCCCCGCAAACCACCACAGGGAGACAGGCAGCAGCGCTTCCATGCCGTAGGGGGATGTTTCTGTCACCAATCTGGCGCTTTTTCACCATGCCCACAGTGTACAGCAAGTACGCCACTTGCAACCACTGTCAGCGGAAGTTGAGCAGAGGTGCAGACCCCTTAAAGTTCTGCACCAGCTCGCTCATCAACCACCTTGCTGCGAAACATTTCCACCAGCATCAGGAGTTCCAGAGGCTGAAGGCATCTGGTGCTGGCAGTGGCACCACACCCATCACTGCACAGCCTTCAGCAGCAGCAGCAACAGCAGCCACCCGCCCTCCTGCTCCTCCAGCAGCACCAGCAGGAGTGCGGAAACGCACTGCTCCTCCCCCCTCTGCAACTCCTGCCGCCGACACTGAGGCCTGTTCTGGCAGCCAGTCCTCAGTGGCCTCCTCCGCTGTGTCTGCTGATTCCCGTGCCAGCAAAAGGCCACGCCAGAGCCTTTTGAGCGAGTCCTTCCAGGGGGTGGTTAGGGCTCTGCCTCCCAGCAGCCATCGCGTGCGGCAGCTGAACGGCTTGCTGGCACGGGCCATGTGCTCCCAACTCCTGCCGTACACGCTCGTGCAGGAGGGGAGTGACATTCGTGCGCTGCTTGCTTGCGCAGCCCCAGACTGGCAGCTCCCCAGCAGACACTTTTTCTCCCGCAAGGCCATTCCTGCACTGCACCGCTTTGTGATGGCCAATGTGGAGCGAGGGCTGGAGCACGCGGTTGGTGAAAGGGTCCACGTCACCATGGACTCCTGGAGCAGCCGCTTCGGGACAGGCCGCTACCTGTCCTTCACTGTCCACTGGGTCAGCTTGGTGGAAGGGGGTGAGGATGGGAGAGTAGCAGCGGGCACAGCAGCAGCAGCAACACAGTGGGTGGTGCCACCCCGCAGGGTCAGGGGAACTGCAGCAGGTTCCTCCGATCCTCTGCCATCCTCCGGCACACCTGGCCAAACCCCCCGCCTCAGCAGCAGCGTGAAGGCCCGCCACTGCCAAGCGCTGCTGCACTTGGTCAGCCTTGGGAAGACCAAGCTGACGGCAACCCATGTGTTGGCCAAACTCCAGGAGCAGGAGAGGATTTGGCTGACCCCCAGAGGCCTCAGAGTCGGAGAGGTGGTGGCCGACAATGGGGCCAATCTGGTTGCTGCAATAGACAGGGGAAACCTGACCCACATCCCCTGTCTTGCCCACGTGCTGAACCTGGTGGTGCAGAAGTTCTTGCGCACCTACCAGGGGATGGGCGAACTGCTGGAAACGGCAAGGAACGTTGTGCGTCACTTCCGGCGCTCGGCTGCAGCCTGTGCGAGCCTGGAAGACGTGCAAAAGGAGCTGGATCTGCCACGCCATCAGCTGATCCTTGACGTTCCGACTCGCTGGAACTCCACCCTGGCGATGTTGAAGCGTCTGGTTGAACAGAAGCGCGCTGTCAAACAGTACCTTGCCCTGGCCACTGTTTCCGCCGCTCAGAGAAGGGACAAGACCAGCAACATCCCGTCCATCGTCCCCGATGATGACTGGAGGCACATGCAGCAGGTGTGCTTAGTGCTGGCTCCCTTTCTGCAGGCCACTAACATGGTGAGCAGGGACCATGCTATGGTCTGCGAGTGGGTGCCCCTGGTTTGTCTGCTGAACAGGGCCCTCGATGCTTTGCTGGAACAGGGAGCGGCAGCCTTGGACCAGCAGGAGCGGCAAGCAGCTGCACAGTCCACCTCTGAGGGGGAGGAGGAGGAGGACTTGGTGGAGGTCCCTGACCTTGCTGCTGATGAGGGGGATCAGCACAGTGCAGCTGAGTTGGTGCGGGGGTGGAGAGAGGATGAGGCTGACAAGGCAGAGGAGGAGGATGAGGACAGCAGCACTGCCGTCGATGTGCCAGCAGACGTGGCCCGCCTCTACCCAGTGGCAGCGCACATGCTGACGTGCCTGCGCAGAGACCCCAGGGTGATCCAGATGAAGCAGAGAGAGGACATCTGGATCAGCATGATGTTGGACCCACGCCTCAAGGGGAAGTTGAGCCAGTTCCTGCCGCCTGCAGGAGGAGACCCAGCGCAACAAATAAGGAGCTTGCAGCAGGCCCTTGTTGAGCGCTTGGAGGAAGCCTTCCCCCAGCCTTCCACCCCCACTGTCCAGCAGCCAGCACAGAGGCAGCAGCAGGTGCCTGCATCCAGCAGCAAGCGCCCCACAGACCTGCTGTCTCTCAGCCACGAGCTCTACAGGACTGTAGAGGCTCCGGCAGCAGTGACTAGAGAGGAGGTGCATGCAGCAGCATCCTCCACCGGTCGCAGCCAGCGTCTGACCCGCATGGTGGCTGACTACATGGGGTCCTACAGCGGGCTTGACAGCGATGCCCCTGTTGATCCCATGGAGTATTGGGTCAAGCGCCTGGAGATCTGGAGCGAGCAGGCGCAGTACGCCCTGGAAGTGCTGTCCTGCCCCCCTTCCAGCGTGCTGTCCGAGCGCTGCTTCAGTGCAGCTGGTGGTGTGGTCACCGAGAAACGCTCACGTCTGTCTCACAAGTCTGTGGACAGACTGACGTTTCTCAAGATGAACCAGGCGTGGGTGGAAGGCGAGTTCCTGGCCCCTGTTGTCGGCGAGAGGGGGACATGAACTGGCTAAGAACCATCGTTAATGTGCCTTACCACCCTTTACCACCTCCTGGCTCCTGCTCACTAAGCCAGCCTGGTTCACTTTGACTATTACGTCGCCTGCAGCCACACATTTTACACCTACAGTGGGCTGCTGTGTACTGCCCTTCTGCTGTCTGTCTGTGTTTCCCACTGCCAGGGTACACAGATTTACCTTCTGCTGCCACTCTGCCACCAGCTATTACGTCAAACAATAGCTATATATCTGTGTAATTTGTTTTACAAACAAAACCAAAAAACCATTAAAAAAAAAAAAGGTTTAATTTTTCTGAGGTGCCCGGGTTGAAAACTGTGTTGTCCCAGTTGTGTATTGGACACAATGTGGGCTGCACGACCGCTGTCTGGGACCTCCTGCCTGCTGTGTTTATTTACAGCCCTGGTATCACCGCTAGGTACCAGGGCTATTATGTCACGCTGCCTGCCTGCTGCCACACTCACACTACTCCTCCATTCCTCCTGCTGATGCTGCTGTCTGTCTGTGTTTCCCAACGCCAGGGTACACAGATTTACCTTCTGCTGCCACTCTGCCACCAGCTATTACGTCAAACAATAGCTGCTCACATTACTCCTCCATTCCTCCTGCTGCTGCTGCTGCTGTCTGTCTGTCTGTGTTTCCCAACGCCAGGGTACACAGATTTACCTTCTGCTGCCACTCTGCCACCAGCTATTACGTCAAAAAATAGCTATATCTGTGTAATTGGTTGTAAAACCAAAACTACAAAACCATAAAAAAAAAAAAAAAAAGGTTTAATTTTTCTGAGGTGCCCGGGTTGAAAACTGTGTTGTCCCAGTTGTGTATTGGACACAATGTGGGCTGCACGACCGCTGTCTGGGACCTCCTGCCTGCTGTGTTTATTTACAGCCCTGGTATCACCGCTAGGTACCAGGGCTATTATGTCACGCTGCCTGCCTGCTGCCACACTCACACTACTCCTCCATTCCTCCTGCTGATGCTGCTGTCTGTCTGTGTTTCCCAACGCCAGGGTACACAGATTTACCTTCTGCTGCCACTCTGCCACCAGCTATTACGTCAAACAATAGCTGCTCACATTACTCCTCCATTCCTCCTGCTGCTGCTGCTGCTGTCTGTCTGCCTGTGTTTCCCAACGCCAGGGTACACAGATTTACCTTCTGCTGCCACTCTGCCACCAGCTATTACGTCAAAAAATAGCTATATCTGTGTAATTGGTTG